>NC_133208.1:5393414-5693414 GCF_958299795.1 Porites lutea | reverse complement strand
TCTCGATAGCACACTCAGATCGGAATTGCAAACTGCAAAACCATTGGTGAGACATCAGAGGCGTATTGAGTGGTGTCGTCAGCATACAGCCTCAAAGACGTATTAGTAATAAAATAATTAAGATCATTAACTTACATATTAAACAAGAGTGGACCTAACGGGGACCCCTGCGGTACACCAATTTTTATGGTTCTCCACGTAGAATGTACACCATCAAGTTTAACCCTCTGTCTCCGTCCAATAAGATAAGCGATCATAATTTCCAGCGTATCATACGAGAAACCATATGCTTTCAATTTAGCTAGCAGAAGTGGGTGGCAAACAGAGTCAAATTATTTACTTAGGTCGATAGCCACTCCTGCAACGGCTTCTCTTCTGTCTAGACAGGCTCTCCAATCTTCAGTCAATTTCACTAGCGCCGTACAACACGAATGATCCTTGAGAAAGCCTGACAGATTCGGCGAGAGCCTCCAGTAAAAGGCTTGATAAATTTGATCGAACAACACCTTCTCATATAATTTCGACAAGGCAGTCAGAACAGAAACTAGTCGATAGCAGGTCTTATCTGTCGCACTTTCCTTCTTAAATACTGGAACAACATCGCCGCTTTTCCGAACCATCGGCCATTGTCGATTAGTAATAAAGCAATTGATCATACGAGTGATCTGTTCAGCAATAACAGGTGAGGATAAACGTAGCAACCTCTAAGATATTTTATCGCAACCAACAGCCTTGCGAGGGTCTAGAGTAACCAAAATTCTCCTTATGTAGCTGACATCAGCTGGGACACAGCGATTACAGCGACAAGACTGTTCGCAGTCCTGATTCGACGCTTTGCAAACACAACTTCTCGCTTATTTGTTCGAGAACACATACCTAAGCTTCCAAAGAATTAACACAAAATAAAAGATTGAGGAATCAAAACATTTCACGGGCGAATCGGGCTTTAGGAAAATCTCACCTGGTACTTAGACGTTTCGTAATTTTATGATCTTCACTGTGTTCATCGGACTCAACAAAGCATCCATACGCATTCACTACCAGTCTAGAAATCGATGTAAGTTATAATTTATTCAGGTTTTACTACAGTGCATGGTTTTGTCATGGTTTTTATATTTTTTATACCTTAGCTTTTCAAGCATGTAACGTCGACTGTCATCCGAAAGCTTTAATAAGCTATAAACTTCAGTGGTAATTTAAGCTGTTTCATTATTTTGTATCGCATGTCAACGGCCTTTGTTCGTTGAACACGGATTGAATATTCGATGGAATAACGAGACTTCGTGCATGACTACATACCTTCATTACTTGTGTCACGCATTACTGTTTCAATGTATCTTTGCCGGTGCCTAAAATACAAACGTCTTTCCTCGCATCGCTGATCGCTCCAGTAATATTGCAGGCTAATTGATCTAAGCAATTGCAAATAAAATTGTTGAATTAAATAATTATATGAGTCTTGTTTACTGTGTTGTTCAATCCAGTTTTAATGACCAGCAGTAAAAGGAATTCACCTTGTAGTACATATGAAAGCGGTTTCGCCTGCACTTTCTACTTCCGCTACTGCTAGTTTATTGTTATTATGTGTGGACTCTCAAAGATGCCAACAGATCCTCTCGTGTACAGTAGAAAGTACTCAGGAGTTGTAAACCGTTTGACAATGTTAGCAAAAATGTAATCTATGTTTCCAAGAATTTTTTTATATATATCGGGTTTTGCAAAAACAACTTCTTTACTCTGAACAAAGGAAACGAATTAGAAAGTTCATGCCCAAAGAAATAGGATTTAGAATAACGTAACGTAACGCAACCGTGTACGCTACCTAGCAACATTTGTTTATTGGTCGTTGGCCATGATCGCCAATTTAAAGTCAGCGGTAATTTGCCAACGTAGTTTATATAGTGATGTGAATGTCACGCGTGCTGTGATTGGTAGTTGCCCATGGTCATATTTAACAATCGAATAGATTCCATGCTGCCTGTGCGTTTGTTCAGTAATAGATCACAGATGACGTCAAAATGTGGTAAAAAAAAAAAAAAAGAAGTGGCACACTGGCCGCAGGCGATTGTGTCGCTGATGTTTTCTACTGTCCAGGAGGGCAGCCTGGATGCTTCGGAAAATAGCTTTTCACCTTGACGTCCATGATAAAACAAAATGGCCTCTCTATTGATGTGACACGTGATTCAGGGTCGACTTTCTTGGCTGAGCTCTCCGCAGGAACATTAAATGAAATTTGGTAGAATTCAAATAAAATTACTAAAAGTTTTAATAAATCTCCAGCTCAGCGCGATAAAACCAGACTCGGAAACAACTCACTGCCAACTTGCATTATATTCCCGAGCCGAATTCAAATAACTTCGTGCTGTCAACCAGACTGAGTTGCATTATCTGGTAACCTTGATTGAACCAAGGTGATGCAAATGCATATATTACGTAATTCAAAATGGCGCCGAAAATGCAGACGCACTACGAAGAAAACTTACTGAAAACCAAATTTTTTTAAAAATCAGCTGTCTTTCGAACTTCTAAAAACACAATTACGCCGCATACTCCCGAGTTTAAATCAATATCCAAATTTTGAATTATAGACTTTTCGTTTTTAAACCTTTGAAAAACCTTCGCTTTTCTCTTGCGCTGTATGAACTACAAAATGGTCCTGTTCACTTTGATCCCGATAGATTTTCTAGCCTACGTAATCCAATTTTTTCAAAACGCTTCTTTGACACAGTCTGGCAGTCTTGATCCTGACATTAATTTTAATGCAGATGAGACACCCTGCGACTATTTTATTGAAAATCAATTTAACAAAATGCTCAGACGCGAAAATTATTCTGATGCCGATTTCTCTCTCCTACATCTTAATATTCGTAGTCTTCCTCATAATTTAGTAAACCTGACTGACTATCTATCATGCTTAAAGTTAAAATTTTCTGTAATCGGAATTTCTGAGACCTGGCTAAACGATTCTTCTCAGTCGGTCGATATTAATGGTTTAAATTTCTTCACAAGTATAAGCAAAATAGAACTGCAGGTAGGGTAGGTCTTTATATTTCAAACGATCTAGAGTTCAAGCTTCGAGAAGATTTGTCCCTCCATAATGTTGATATTGTGGAATCGCTGTTCATTGAATTAATAAGACCTCAAGAAAAAAAATATAATTGTTGGTATTGTTTACAGACCGCCAAATCACAGTGTCTACAAACAATGAGTTGTTAGGTAATATCTCTAGAGAAAATTAAGAATTTGTTCATGCTTAGCGCGCGTATATCGAGTTATGGATGCACGCGGGAAGTTTGGAGAGCACGAAAGATGCGTAAGAGTTGCACGAGGCGATAGCCGAGTGCAACTCTAGCTTCTTGAGTGCTCTCCAAACTTCCCAAGTGCATCCATAACTCGATATACGCACAGCTAAAAGCATGAGCAAATTCTTTTATAACAAGGCTCACAATAATGCTTGCTTTTTGATTAACTGCAAAATTCTCGTAACGCGCGACACAATAACAAACGGTTCTATTGGCTGATTACGAACACGCCACAATCGTCTAGTTTGAATGAAAATATTCTTTCTGTAAAAGTGAGAAGAAAATTTGCTTCTTTATTCGTTAACGATCAATGGAAACTAAGCAGAAACAAAGGTAAAAGAGTCTTAAAGTTCACCTAAAGTTAAAACTACCATGTTCATAAGAAGTCGTGGAGTATGGTTTGGATTTGCTGAAAAGATGTTTACGTTTTGCTCGGCGAAATCCAGAAAACATGTTAGCGAAGACGACTGCCATCCTTCTTTAAACTTATATTCATTTACGAACATTGGCTGGTCATTACGGCTTCTTGAGAAAACCTGGCAGCAGTTGTTTTTGTGAGTAATAAATTTATGTCTTCTTGTGTAATTTGTGTTGTTATTACCATAGAAATTTTCCTGCTTCAGTCGAATTGTCCAGAGATAACAAAGTGCACAACAAATTTAAAAACAACAATAAAAACGGAAATTTTGCCTTTAAGTGCTGTTGATGACCAGTTGGTGTCTGTTCTGTTCCCAGTGAATGTCTTTCGGCCAAAATTTGCTGCAGCTGGTCTTCGACAAATTTGCGAACAGCGCGCAACTTGCGAGTTTTTTTTTAATTCGGCTTTATTTTTGCTGCTTGTTGGATCAGGACCTAAAAGGTCAATGCCGATAGAAAAATTGGGCAGTTCTTCGCTGGTTTCTTCCATATTTTAAAGAGAAGGAAAAGTGTACTACAGCTTGAAAGACGACAACTTTGCAGCCAGGTAAAAAAAAATGCTTACGTCATCTTATTTACGCACGGGCGTGCGTAAATAAAGATTTTGTTCATAGCGGCTCAATAGGACTTATATAGGGCAAGCACGCGCGCTATGTTATAACAAAATATGCTTCCTAATGGGGCACTTTAATATTAATTTAATTAACTACCAAAATCATCACCTCACAGGCCAATTCCTTGATGGAATGTACTCTAACATGTTTTTTCCTTTGATTACACGTCCCTCGAGAATTACTTCAAATACTGCTACATTAATAGATAATATTTTTGAGAACAAATTAAACGTTCGAGAAGCGGCCTATTATTTACTGACATTTCAGATCATCTACCCGTCTTCTCAATTCATTTAGATAACGTTAACACGTCGGTAAACCGATGTCGACAAGACCCCTTCTTTATTAGAGATAAGAATCCGAATAATATTCCTACTTTTGTTGAAAAACTAGAACTTGTTGATTGGTCTTCGATTAAAGCTTGTGATGAGCCAGATATTGCGTACAAACGCCTCCATGAAATGTATACAAAGATTTATAACGATTGCTTCCCTCTCGAGAATGCGACTAGAAAGCAGAGGCGCTTTAAAAACCGTGGTTAACGAAAGCTCTTCTTAAATCCATTAAAACAAAGAATAAAACAAAAAACATCTTCAAGTTCTAACAGTCGACAATTCTTCACTCTACAAAAGATACAAGAACAAATTGAATCACACCTTACGTTTGGCTAAGCGTCGGTATTATGAAAAGGAATTGGAAGATGCTAAATCAAATACACATGCGACCTGGAAAATTTCAAACGAAGTCTTAAATAGAAAAAAGCAAAGGCCTCAATTAAATACAATATTTAAGTCAGACGGTCAGGAGATTTCTGATACAGTGGAAGTAGCAAATAGGTTTTGCAGCTACTTCTCTAGTATTGATCCTAACCTCGCAAAGAAGATACAGCCTCCTCCTTCTTCACATAAAGATTTTTTATCTGGATCATTGCGAGAATCAATCTTTTTTAGCCCAACAACAGAGGATGAAATAATTACCATTGCTCAATCTTTTGCTTCCGGGAAAGCGGCTGGAAACGATAATATTCCAATGTGTATAATTAAGGAATCCATTCAAATCATTTCACCTCTAGCTCACATTATGAATTTATTGATCGCTCATGGCGTTGTACCAGATCTCGTGAAAATAGCTCGTGTGGTACCACTGTTTAAAGCTGATGACCAGTCACTATTCACCAACTATAGGTCTGTCTCGGTTCTACCAAGCTTTTCAAACTTTCTAGAGACAATGATCTATAATCGCCTGTATGATTATTTAACTAATTTAGATATTCTCTGTGATAACTAGTTCGGCTTCAGGAAAAACCACTCCACGACGCTTGCCTTGATTTGCATGAAAAAATTTCATCTGCTATTGATCGTGATGAATTTGCGGTTGGTGTCTTTTTAGATCTCTCGAAAGCTTCCAATACAGTCAATCATTCCATCTTATTTGATAAACTTGAACACTATAGCATACGTGGCTTGGCTCTGAAATGGATTATAAGCTATTTTTCCAACAGACTTCAATTTGTAGAATACAATGGTTATGTTTCGTCTCGTGCTAATATCATGTGTGGCGTTCCCCAAGGTTCAATACTAGGGCCTTTGTTTTTTCTGCTCTACATCAACGATTTAATCAACACGTCAACAATATTACAACTGATATTATTTGCCGATGATACAAACGTATTTGTATCTCACAAGGATAAAGACTGCTTGACTAATATACTGAACGCTGAGCTAAATAAGTTGTCAATATGGTTTAGAGCTAACAGGCTTTCATTAAACTTGAAAATTTATTGTATTTAAACCGTGTCAAAAGCGTACAAATCAAACTATTTAACTTTTAATTGATGGCCAAAAAATTGATCAGGTAAAAGAAACAGTTTTCTTGGGAGTAATCATGGATGAAAATTTAAATTGGAAATCTGAAATCTCACATGTCGCCAATAGTTTCTAAATGCAGAGGAATTCTTCCTAAATCCAGTTTCTATTTATCAACGAAAACTTTACGAACACTATATTTTTCTCTAGTCTATCCATACTTTTTTTTACTGCAACTTAGTTTGGGCCTCTACTTACAGAACTAACCTTATTCGTCTTGAGATTTTACAGAAACGAGTGATCAGAACTATATCTAAAACTACTTTCGATGCACATACTGATCTAATCTTTCAAAATCTTGGTCAACTAGGCTTATTCATGTACTCCTATCAAAAGCATACTCTACCTTAAAATTAATTTATCAAGGACCTAAATTTTACAACACCTTAAACACCGGCATCATCAATGCTTCCTCCCCTTTTTCCTTTAAAAGAGCACTTAAGACATTTATTTGTAATAATTATTAGTATACTCCAACAAAAATCTTGGGAAAAAGCCTTTTAATATTCAACATTTGTAAACTTCCGTAATATTGATTGTATTTTAATTTTCCACCTGATAATATTTTGTATCCGTCGCCGTAATTTTTATACCATCTTCGAAAAATTGTAATTAAGGAGGCCTAATTAAGCTTTATAGTTTCCTTTATGTCTCCTCAACATTTCTTCCTACACTTTTTTTTGGGACCTTTTTGTAATTGTAATCGTGTGGCAAATAAATAAATACAAATATATAATTGAGGCAGGCGAACTCAAAAGTCACAAAATATATACGTTGTGCCATTTGAGGTATCTGAATAAGGTCATTAAGGACCAATATACACCCTTTAACAGCTGCATCGAATCACATTACTCAGTGTTTAAGGAGCGAAAGATATTTATATCTTATGCTTCTAAACCTGGCACCTTTAGCCATAATAAAATACAAATCAAAGAAAGACTATCGTCAACTCGTGGGTACGTTGTTTAGAAAATAATCAAGTAGTTATCACCTCTGGTTTTCCCACAGTGAATTTTAGGAAATGATAGAAATTCAGATTATAAATATACTAACCTTGTTCTGGAAACACAATACTTTTCTTGCTGTTTATTGCACTTTAGTAACAGTTATTTAAGTATATATTTAAAAACAAAAAAACACAAAAAACAGCAAAACAAATAGACAAACAAGACAAAACAAAAAAGAAAAAAAAAAGGGAAGAAAGGAAAAAGAAGGTCCTTAGCAGAATTTGAACCCGGTACCTTCGGGCTGACACGACCTCACATAGCCACTACGCCATCGAGGATGGTCACGTGATTTAGCGAAAAGTCTCAGTTTTAATTCCTTTTCCATGGAACTTCCGCCGGCGAACGACCGGGGCAAACGATCGAGCCATACTTAACCGATTGAAAAAACGACTCGAAGCAATCGGATGAAATTAAGGCTAATTGAAACCAGGCTACTGACAGTAAAAAACAATGTAAACGCATTTCATACGCATTTCATGGCAATGAAAGAACATAAGCGATACAAAGCCGACACAAATCCTCCGCGAAGTAGGATGCAAAACATTAGCTTATGTTTTCTTATCTCGATTTCCGCTGTTATTTTAAAGGTAATGCTCAAACTCACATCCATTTCCCCCCGTGATCTTGGGGAGTCCTTAAGAAGAAGAAGAAGAAAACGAAGTGCCTTTATTTACCATACATTTCACCAGTCCGTATTTCATAGTCCGTATTTTATACCCAGTCCGCAGTCCGTAGTCCGCAGTCCGTGTTTTATACTGACCGCCATAAATTCATTCATACCCATAACCTACTACACTACTACAAGGTAGGAGATCAAGCCAGCGTCGAAGTTGAAGGAGTCGAGGAGAAAATGCTCATCTTCTCGTCAAGTTTAACGCCTGGACGGATCAAAGGCTTTTGAATCGTACTAATTTGAAAGATTCCTGCGTGTCTTAAATTTGGTAAGAGCTCTATCCTAACCGTGCTGTAGCGCACGATGCACGCTTTCAGCGAGGAATTTGATGCTACCGAACTTCGGCGAGCGCGTGCTTCTTTGGAAACGATAGATCTTCGCGCTCTCGAGTTCGGACCCGATTAATTACGAAGTGCGTCTACTACGAGTGAGCGAGTGACTCATTTGCATATCTCAGTCCCTGCAATAACTCGTGGTACGCTCGCGCCTACCCACGAGTTAAAAAGGGGGAAGAACCTATATAGCAGTCTCAAAGTATTTTTGTTGGACCTTCAGCAATGTCATTTCAAAAGGCAAAATCTCATTGGTTCCTAGTATAACTTACATTTACCGACCACTGACTTTTAAAAAATTGCTCAAAACCACCTAGAATTACGGGAACATAGCATGTTGGCCCCATCTTTTTATTGCAGTTTCCAATGTCAAATTTATGGTTGTCGTCCGTGGTGCCAAGTTTGAAAACAATCTGGATACTACATTCAGTATGCGTGATCACCCCTCAATTGCCAACACTTTAGCTTTACGTTGACGCTGCTTATCCATTCTTTCTTTTTTGTTTTCTACTAGGTTACAGTAGTTCCACAAATCCATCCTTTCTTTGTTTCCACCCATTTATTATTCTGTATCCATTCTCTTCCGCTACAGAAGAGCACCACTAACTGTTATTTGAATTCGTAGGATGTACCGTGGTAACAGTAGCAGCAGCAAGTGCATTATTGGCATACCTTGCAGGGGCGGCAGCGACTGGGGCTGCGACTGGGGCAGCAGCGACTGGGACTGCAGCGGCTGGGACGGGAGCGACTGGGGCAGCAGCAGCTGGGGCGACTGGGACTGCAGCAGCTGGGGCTGCAGCGGCTGGGGCGGCAGCGACTGGGGCAGCAGCAGCTGGGGCGACTGGGACTGCAGCAGCTGGGGCGGCAGCGGCTGGGGTGACAGCGACTGGGGCAGCAGCAACTGGGGCTGCAGCGGCTGGGGCGGCAGCGACGGGGGCAGCAGCAACTGGGGCAGCAGCAGCTGGGGCGACTGGGACTGCAGCAGCTGGGGCTGCAGCGGCTGGGGCGGCAGCGACTGGGGCAGCAGCAGCTGGGGCGACTGGGACTGCAGCAGCTGGGGCGGCAGCGGCTGGGGTGACAGCGACTGGGGCAGCAGCAACTGGGGCTGCAGCGGCTGGGGCGGCAGCAACGGGGGCAGCAGCAACTGGGGCAGCAGCAGCTGGGGCGACTGGGACTGCAGCAGCTGGGGCTGCAGCGGCTGGGGCGGCAGCGACTGGGGCAGCAGCAGCTGGGGCGACTGGGACTGCAGCAGCTGGGGCGGCAGCGGCTGGGGTGACAGCGACTGGGGCAGCAGCAACTGGGGCTGCAGCGGCTGGGGCGGCAGCGACGGGGGCAGCAGCAACTGGAGCTGCAGCGGCTGGGGTGACAGCGACTGGGGCAGCAGCAACTGGGGCTGCAGCGGCTGGGGCGGCAGTGACTGGGGCAGCAGCAACTGGAGTGGCAGCAACTGGGGTGGCAGCGACTGGGGCAGCAGCAACTGGGGCTGCAGCGGCTGGGGCGGCAGCGACTGGGGCAGCAGCAACTGGGGCTGTAACGGCTGGGGCAGCAGCGACTGGGGCAGCAGCAACTGGGGCTGCAGCCACTGGAGTGGCAGCGACTGGGGCAGCAGCAACTGGGGCTGTAGCGGCCGGGGCGGCAGCGACTGGGGCAGCAGCAACTGGGGCTACAGCGGCTGGGGTGGCAGCAACTGGGGCAGCAGCAACTGGGGCTGCAGCAGCTGGGGTGGCAGCGGCTGGGGCAGCAGCAACTGGTGCTGCAGCAGCTGGGGCAACAGCGACTGGGGCAGCAGCAACTGGGGCTGCAGCGGCTGGGGCGGCAGCGACTGGGGCAGCAGCAACTGGGGCTGCAGCAGCTGGGGCGGCAGCGGCTGGGGCGGCAGCAACTGGGGCGGCAGCAACTGGGGCTGCAGCGGCTGGGGCGGCAGCGACTGGGGCAGCAGCAACTGGGGCTGCAGCAGCTGGGGCGGCAGCGGCTGGGGCGGCAGCAACTGGGGCTGCAGCGGCTGGGGCGGCAGCGACTGGGGCTGCAGCAGCTGGGGCGGCAGCAACTGGCGCAGCAGCAACTGGGGCAGAGGCGGCTGGGGTGACAGCGACTGGGATTGCAGCAGCTGGGGTGGCAGTAGCTGGAACTATAGCTTGTTGTTACCTCTTTATCCGTTTTGCCAAATATGCTCATTGGTTCAACAAAGTCCAATGTGAATGTGAGAAGAAACTGAACTTCGTACGAGATAACCTCGACGAATTGAAAAGAAAAGTCAAAGTGGTTGAGGAAGAATTAGAGGATTCGGCGCAGTAACTCTCTATTTGAAATAAAACCCTGGAACTTTTTGTTGTTTAAGTAGTTACTGCTAAGAACTAATCACAATTAAGTTTAGCTAGTATTTACTAGTAATCTTCCATTTAAAAGATAATATTAGAAGTGCGTGTTTTTGCATCACCCATGAGATTGTAAAAAGTGCACTCCTCTGTAGTTGGTTACTTTAACCAAGGACAGCACCCTTTCCTATATTACAATATCCTTAGGTTATATATTTCTAATGAATCTTTCGAGTTCAGCACCACGAGAAAGCCAAGAATTTCTCTTTCCGGGAGTGAAAACAAATAGGGTTAAAACAAATGAGTGGGACTTCGGATGTTTAGCATTTACACAAACCACCCGGGTGGAAATCTTGTATGAGCAAAAACATAAAAATATAAAATATGATATGGTGGGAGAATTACAGCCCTTACAAAGTACATCCAAATCAGCTGAACAGACCAAAAAGAGCGGAAATGTTGATTCGCCTCAAATCACAGTCCATATTTTCCGAAGTTTTAATTCCTAAAACGGAATGGCGCGAATTGTGCCATTTGATTCTCCTACAGAAATTCCAGGTTTTCCCTGGTAAATGTTAAGTTTTCTCGTCTCCAATTCTTCCTCCCTGCATACACTTGTCAATCAGTTTTTAATCCTATTCAGTCCTGGCTACATTATGCTTCTTGAGACCGGGGGGGGGAAGCTATGACGGTCCCCTCCCTCTGTAACTTTAACCGCTTATGGTAGGGACATCAAAATTACTAAGTCAGAATAATTAATGTACTCTTCATTTTTAAACTCTAGGTGTAATTTGACTGACATCATGACCTAGTTTGACGTTACTATGACGTCTTATTGTTAAATGTACTGGCAGATCCCAATTTGTGTTTTGAACGATTACCTTTCTTAACTTTTGCTTGCATTTTAATTGCTGGCTGGTGCGTGTTTCCGGCGGTCTGTTATTATTACAAGCACTCCTTTGTTCACATATTCTTTAGCTAAGCTTTAAAAGGATATTTTCCATACGTCATGTTTATTACGTTAGCGTTGTTGTTATTGTCCATACTACTTTTCCAAGGTTATACATGACTTGTAACTCTATCACCTGGTTTACGACTTTTTGTAAGTTTTGATATTATGAAAAAACCCTTGCACGGCATCTGGTGCAACGGTTTTTTTCTCACACTGAAGAAGGGTCATAAACCTGAAACGTTTGTGTTTTTTAAAAAATATTTGACACTTGTGGGTATTTCTTTACCGATTATCACCTAATCAGCGATTGAAGTACAAGTGTCACGCATCCCATTCATTTCGGGACCTGGACTATATAGTTTTACGACTTTGATTAGCGTTTACCCCAACCCGAAATCAGTGGCACGCATCCGATACTTAACTTTCATTTGATCTTCGTTTCGATCTTTTACTGAAAACCTGTACATGTTCGTAACTTTTTTAGCTCTTTGTCTCATCCTATGAATTATTTCATTATATTTGCATAAAAATAAGTATGGATCACAGTATTGTATCTAATGCGCATGTGCATCAGTTGACAGTGTCACTTTATGAATAATAATAATAATAATAATAATAATAATAACCATTAGAGAGCTAAAAAGACAGCTTTTAAGTCGGGAAGAGTTAGCGGCAAAGCACGGGTAAATCAGAGGTTTGTAAGAGGCAGTACTTATAGTGTAAGAGAAAAAGAAGGACTGTGTGGCGGCTGGAAATATACGTGACAGAAAAGACTGCTTCAGAAGCTTGTATCATTTAGTTTTAATCTGTAAATAAATTGCTACTGAGCTCTCGTTTCGTTGTAGTACACGTTTTTTCCAGCGTGTCTGCTCCCTAGTAAGTCCTTCAAAGAGATGATCATCATCTGTCTCTACATCGCAACGTGTCCGAGACTGGTTGTTAGTTAAAATTGGTCTCTCTGGGGATATGCAAAATAGTTTTTGGACTTAACCCTCGGGCGTACACGCAAATTCATTCCCCCACCGTTGTACAAGGGGGGATGGACCCCCCCGCCCCTAGAGTTTTTGATATGTTGCAGTATTTGGAAACGATTCAGTCGAAAGCCTTTGATCTTCTTAACAAGATGAGGTATATTTTATGGGTGGTGGCGCTGCTAGAGGCCTGTGACGTCACCAACAGTGGTGGGAATCTTGGCCGCCATCTTGGATTTTACCAAGAATTAGAAATCAGGTTAAAACCTCGTGAAATGGTGATTTTTTTGTGCCTGTCATGAAAAATAACATTAATCAGCACTTTGTGTGATTTTAGCCGCAAGATTTAATTTTATTGTTGAAAGAAGTTGAAAAGACATGTATTTTCACCCAAATGGCTTGACCACCCGCTACTTATGAGGTCACATCTCGTAACCATAGAAACTGACCATGACTAAACTTGACTCAAAATGCGCGCGAGGGATAAACGGACAGTTACTGAAAACGTTAGGTGCTGATGTCTTACTCTCTAGGAAAAAACTCAGAAAAACCTTGGGGTAGTGAAAAAGGCCTATCAAACTTATTTTTCGGAAAAAAAAAAATAACTCCTCAACCGCGGGACAATCTTCGCTGTAGAGGTGTCGAAAGAGCCTATGAAAGTGGAAAATCGAACCTAGAACAGTCTATGAGTGCCGGGTATTACATCAAGTAATAGTACGTATTTCAAAGATTTATAGCTAGGATTCTTTAGAAAAGGAAAAAATGGAATACGACCACCTTATCTCAACTTATTGTAAAGACGTTTTGTTGAATTGCCGTTTTAAAACCATTTGGGCTTGTTTTGCGATCCTGTTTTAACCTTCATTAAAATTTGCCAAAGGACTAACGGCCGCACACAATCTTTGGCAATACTTTTAACTGGTGCTATTTATTTCTTTTTTAAAATATTTTTCAGTTTGTTTCTTGGGAAACAATAAGGAGTCAAAGGTTTATGAATAACAGTTACGAAACACCTATCAAGCTATCGCAGTAAACTGCAAAAACCTATGAACCGTAGAGCCAATCTCAGTTACGGAAAAAAGAGAAAAAACGAACAGTCAGAACTAAGCAAGAATATCAACGCCTTAGGGATTGCATGCATTTAGGTGAATTTGACTAATGATCGCCTTTTTTGTTGTTAATTAATTTTGCCCAATTTTTCATAAAAAAGTAACTTTCGAGAATTGTCTTTATTTGTTATTTTACTGTTTGTCAATAACATAAATCTGCAGCCACCATAGCTTCTAAATGTTGTCACAGATCCCAGCGACAAAATATCCCATCATCAATTCGTATCATCATGGAGAACTCAACAAAGACTATCTTTTAAGCATTTTTTCCCATTAGTTTTTAATAGTTTTTCATTATTTAACCCACCCTGGCGGTTTAAAATAGCAATAGTGAGCTTAAGCAATAATGACGATGACGGCAACGAGAGCGGCCAAAAAGCAATAGGTTCGGCAAAACCATAATTTTGCACGTGTATCACGCTGTTTTGTATATTCGATCGTTACTGTTGTTGCACGAATACGATGGTCAAACGATCCTAGTTTCACATTTTATTGAGGACATTAACACAAGACAACAGCTTTCCTTTTCCTTTTCTGAACTTAGAGACAGTTATTCGGAGTCAACTCCAGTAAAAGCTCCAAACAATTGACAAAATGAATGACGAAATGGAATAAGAGTAATGAAGTTTGAAGCTCGAATTCACTTTTCAACTGACGTTTTCGTTGCCGTTGGCGTTGTTGTTGCTTAAGCTCCCCTTTTCACAAAAAGACACTAATTAATCCTTAATCTTTCCATGGTCTCCAGTATCCCTTCATACGAGCAGTTATCCTCGCTAAACTCTCGGAAGGCTTGTTCTCGGGGGGTACAGCACTCTGTCTGTAGAACTCCACCCTGGTCATCAATGCCTCCACAATATCCGGGAACTGCTTGCTAAGGTCAACTATCTCATATGGATCGGCGGTAATGTTGTAAAGGCCCACATCAATAACTTTTTTGCAACAGTGTCCCTGGAGATAGAAATTGCAACAAAATTGAAAATTTGAATACTTAAAAGAGGTTTCAAAAATGGTTTAGAAAAGCTGCTTTATCTGCCATAACCCAAACTTGTCACAAAATCCACGACAAAATCATTTGCGACGCAACGACATTTTGTCCCCAGTATTTCTCTTTCATTCCACAGACATAATATTAAAGCTAGGTGGAAACGGACGCATCAACTCCCAACATAGTTGGATCAACTTTGTTGGGAGTTGTTGCGCCTGCGTTCGTGTTGTCAGTGTTGTGGAAATGGTGCAACAACTCCCAACATAGTTGGCCCATCACGGGTGTGGGTCTATCACGCGACTTCATTTAGTTACTATCTCCAAGGAGACCAAGTGTAATGCACGTGCATGGCCCCAACAATGTTGATGGAAGAGCTGTGCAAACGGATCAAGGCTTGGTTTTTATCTCACTCTGCTCAATTTACGAGAAAACAAAGACAAGCGACCATGTTGAAAACAACGAGGTATAGGCATCAAGGGTGCACAATTACCTTTTTTCCTTGTTCGGCTGGAATACTTCCAACCAACTCTGGTGGGATATACCTCTCTCTATCGGTTTGATTTAATATCAGCTTCATGTCTCCAACGCGAATTGCTGCCCATTGGTCGATAATGTTGTGTAGAATTTCCTTTCTTGGCGATGGAGCCCCTTCAGATATACTGCGCCAAATATTAAAGCCATCCAATTGTGGAATAGTTGCGTGAGTGCGTCTTTTTCCAAGAGATCGTTCTACAGTTATTCAGAAGAATAAAATACTGATTAAACTGAAAGAAAGTGAAGCTGAGGGTAAACATAAATCTGCAACCGTCCCGGGTTCGCCCCATGCAAAGAAAATCTAAGACAGTCTTCGATTCCGGATTCCACGCTGTGGATTCCAGGTACCGATTCCTGATTTTTTGTCAGTGGAGTTTGGATACCAGATTCCAATCCTTAACCGGTTTGACTGTTACCCGGAAAGTGGGATTTGCCAAACTTGGGGAGAGTAATGTAGGATTGGGAAAGTAAACGATATTTGTGATACCAATGACCGATATTTGAGACGCGGAAAAGCGAGATCAGGATCCCCTTTCCAGACCGTATTCAAAACGGCAAACTTGCACACTGAAACTGGACCTTTTGAAACTGCACTGTTAAGGATAAAATCCATGGACAAGATTTAGTCGTTTTGGAGGTGAGAGATTGTAAAAATAGACGCCTTTAGATTTTCAGTAAAACGAGAACGACTACAAGTAGGAGATTTTCTCAAGCGGATTTTCGGCTCGCAGTTGGTCAGAATTTCCAAAATAAGGTATCTGTGCAAAGATTCTACCAGAATTCGCTGCTTGCCAACTTCATTACTTAACCTAAAATCTATGTGGGTTCAGAATTGCATAATCCGCATAGTTCCATATTGTCCCCAACCTTAGCCAAAGATTCAAAAATACGCAACTGTTAGTTAACAAATTTACCTGCAAGATTAACGAGAGTCGGATACCAGTCAGTTACATGAAGTAGTTCCTTGCACTTGACCCCAGTCTTTTGAAAAATCGTTCCATGGACTAGACCAACTCCCCTGACCCCTCCCTCCCACAAGTCTGTTTTCTGTCCCCGGAGGGGCCAGTTGTATCCACCTTTATCAAGATTGCCTCCATTATCAGTAGTTATAATCGTCAAGGTTTCGTTCCATAGACTGAAATCAAAGCAAAAAAGTACGTACAACCTTTTCATAATAAGTGTTGTTTAGGGGACTATGTCAAGCTATCTGCTATCTTTCTAAAAAGCTAAAACAACAAACGAAATTTCAATCACAGAATGAAATTGAACCCTACTAGATGCAAGGAGATGCTAATTAATTTTATGAGTAATCATAATTGCGTTCGACGTTAGGAGAACGCTTCGTAATCTTTGGGGATCCTGTGGTCGATGGGATACCTGTGCATGCCAGGCGTGAAGATTCGAGATTTTTGGTTACTTGGACGGGCGATGTTCAAAATCTGCGCCATTTTGAATAATTATTAAGCGCGCGCACGAATTTTAAGCCCAATAGCCGGCCAAAGAAATTGCGGGCTCACCTGGTGGACATGCGCACACAACTATTTTTATGCGCAAGCAACTATACCTCGTGCGAGTGCGCACGCAACTATACCTCGTGCGAGTGCAAGCTGCTCGTGCGTCCGTGTCGCCTCCGTGGATATCTTTGGATTATTCGGTAAGTTCATTTATTTTTCTCAAACTTCATGCGATGTTTCTTAAAAAGTTCATCGCTTCAACTTGTCAAAGCCTTACCAGGAAACTTTTTAGTACTCCAAGAGCATGTAGAAAGCCCGATGTCGGCGTTGTCCGAACTACAACAAACCGAAGACCTTCGCTGCTCTCCTGCTTTGAATTGATGTCCTCGAATTTGCCGAACAACAAAGCAAATCAACCGATAACTCTGACACAAAGTTGTCTCAAAGCAAATCTACCAAGCCATTGTGCTTTGACCCATAGCGGTCACAAATACAAACCAAACAAACCGAGTCATTGTACTCGGTGGCCATTGCGCCAAATGACCCGTTGTGGTCACAAAGCAAATAAACCGAGTCATTCTGCTCGATGGCCATTGCGCCAAATGAAAAGTGACAAAAGTCAAATGGTTACCGGGCTGATAAGTGGTGATTGTAGTTCACAAGATCATGATAAGGCTTTGACAAGTTATTCTTCTGAGAAAATTGAAAATCATAGTGTAACTATTTCTGAAAATGTTGAAGTTCGTAAGAAAAGAGTGAATTGTCAGAGGAAAAGGGACAGGGAACCATCTCGCGTTCCTGTTAAAATAATTCTAAAGGCACTAAGTAATACGAAGTCTAGGAATAGAATCAAGTCTTTTGTAAGACAACATCTTCCAGACAGTTCTTTTATCACTAATTTATGTAGAAATTACATATACATCCTTATTTTTTTTTTTTTTCAACAGACAAGACAGAGATCTAATATGGCTTCAGGTATGTATCTCCCGGTCATACTTAAATATTATGGTTATACGTTCCTTTCTTCTATTAAACTAATGCTTCTTGTTTTAAAATCATTTTATAACCTTACCTGCTCTATATGCTCTCATTAATAAAACATATTATTTTGAACATCTAGGTATTAGATGTACACTGTTTCCTATCACTTTTGTCACCCTTTAATGTTCTCATGTAGTTATATGATACAATTTATTTTTCCCACACCTCTTGCATGTTGGTGGCGAACTTTGGCCAAAATATCACTGTTATTTGTACTAAAAATAATCTTAATTACAGTAATTAATGAGTGGTGAACTGCTCCTGTTTTGCTAAATTTTAACACTTCCCCTTCTATTAAGCCCTTCCTTTCTATTTAGCCCCCCCCCCCCCCCCCCCCCCAATGCGCCTTAAAACAATAAGCCCCCTGTGGGCTTAATAGAGGATTTACAGTACATGAAACAAGGAGACTAATATTTACACATATGTTTTTTTCAAATAACACAAGCTACCTTATGCAGTAATCCCATCCATGCCAAATTTATTACATTAATCTAAATATCTTTTTACCTCCTCCTACAGAAAAACAAGACATAACTTGCTTTGTGCATAATGTCTCACCAGTAAAAAAATCTGGACCAACAAGCTACTTTAACTGCCACCTTCAGACAGAGAAAGATCTCATTGGCAGTGTATGCTTTGCAACTGAAAAGAAGGAAACTCTTGATGCAATGGCCGCACAAAGATCACCGGTTAAAATTTCAAATTTTAACATCAGCAATAAGTATGGACGAAGTGATGTAGTAATAAACAGGAACACAACCATCACTTCAACAACAGCTGATTTTCCATACAAAGCACAAGATGATGTCACATCAATTGCATCCTTGTCAAAAGTAGCACCACAACAGCTAGTGTCAATAAAAGGAAAGATATCACATCTAAGTGCGACCAAAACTATAGTCATCCAAGATTCTCCTGTCAAAAAACAGGAAGGCTATATAGTTGATCCATCTGGTTACATAAAAGTTATTTTCTGGGGTGAGCATGTTGACAGCGTCACACCACAGTCCACCTATTTCTTCAACAACTTGAGAATGAAAGTATCTCAGAATCAAAGATACTTGAACACACCAAAACAAGATAATTTATACACCATCAAGGACGCTGAACCCTTTAAACAAACATTACCTGAAGTCAGTGACATCTCAACAACAACAGAAACCATTGGAGAAATACTAGGAATAAGCAGTGTCACCAAATACAACTGTTGTTGTTCATGTTCAAAAAAAGTTACAATCAAGGGAAAAATTGCAGTCTGCGATAACTGCAAAGTAACACAAAAGGCAACCAGCTGCAGTGTAAAGTGGACACTCAAGATCCATATCCAAAACTCCAAACAACCACTGCAGAAGCTTCAGCTACAGGTTTATCAAGAAGCAGTGCCAAAGTTGTTTTCAATTTGTCACTTAATTGCAAATGAAACAACAGAGGAGGAAATCACAGAGGCTGTCTTAAACCTAGACACAGTTAAAGTATGCTTTGACACGCAAACGCGAAAACTTGTGGACATTGAAAAAATTGCCATTTAACATGTTTTGTTGCATTTTCCTTTGTAACAAACCAATCTCTAGTAACTATTTAAGTTACTAATAATTCATGCTATGAGATACAAACACTAAAACTTTTAGATATCGCAAAAACTTTTATAGCACTTAATTTTTGAATTTCATATTAAACTTTCTTGAAACTATTCCATTTACTATTATTCATGTTACTGTTAGAAAAATTAGTGTCGCTCATTTAGTATCTAAACTACATTGTAAATGAGTAGATTCTCATGTTTTAATTATTGCATTTTACCTTGTGACTAATCGAGTTAGTATCATCCAGGGCCCAGTTGTTCAAAAGACGATTACTGCTAACCCACGATTAAAGCTTAATCAAAGATTTAATCTCTTTTGTTTAAAAAGATTTCAAAAGCTAATTATAAGCTGCACATGAAGTCAAATCGAAAAATAAAACTAAAGAGCAAGAATCCTTAAGAAAATCTCTTTTGGTTATTAATTTAACTGGAATAAAAATTGACGCTAACCCTGGGTTTGCTTAATCGCGCTTTGAACAACCCGGCCCTGGTTACTGTTAAGATAAGAAAAATAGTTAAACAATGCTATGACACACAAACACGAAATATTTAGACATGGAAAAAAATCTAAGTTTCATAGCATTTTGAACTTCATCACAGCTTCATGTTCCAGTTCTTGTTATAAAATTTAGTCTATCTCTTTCAGTTTTTCAAGATACTGAGTAGATTGACATGTTTTTTTACATTTTCTCTTGCAACTAACCAATCCCATGCAACTATTCAAGTTACTATTCATGTTACTATTAAAATTTTTTTGTTAAACTATGGTATGACATGCAAACACCAGAACTTTTAAACATTGCAAAAAGTTTCATAGCATTACCAACTTCATAACTTTCTTGAAACTATTCAATTTACTATTATTCATGTTACCGTTACAAAAATTAGTCTCACTCATTTAGTATCTGAACTACATTGTAAATGAGTAGATTGACATGTTTTAATTATTGCATTTTACCTTGTGACTAATCGAGTTAGTATCATCCAGGTTACTGTTAAGTTAAGAAAAATTGTTAAACAATGCTATGACACACAGACACGAAACGTTTAGACATGGAAAAATCTAATTTTCATAGCATTTTGAACTTCATCATAGCCTCATGTTGTTGTTATAAAATCTACTCTATCATTTTCAGTTTTTCAAGATACTGAGTAGACTAACATGTTTTGTTACATTTTCCCTTGCAACTAACCAATCCCTTGTAACTATTCAAGTTACTATCATTCATGTTACTGTTACAAAAGTTAGTCTCCCACAATCAGTATCTAAACTACATTGTAACTAAGTAGATAAACATCTTTGGTTACATATTTGGGTTTCACTATTAAAGTTGCTATTGTTCATGTTGCTCTTTAAATACTTCGTCTTTCTCATTTAATCTCTCAACTAATTTCCTCCTCTGTTTTTGTATGATTTTAGCTAAATTCATTGAACTTCGAACGCACTTATTAATCTTTGATTACTACTAGTTTTATTGTGAATCCTATGGTAATTGGTAGTAACACAATTGAGATGGCCATGACATATAAGTTACTAGGCGTTTATGTAAGCAATGACCTGAAATGGAACCATCATGTAGAAGTTATAGTGCAAAAGGAAAACAGGAGGCTTTATTCTTTAAGGGTCGTTAAGCAATGTGGTGCACCTCCAGCTTCACTGGCTAAGGTTTATACAACCATTGTTCGTCCTGTTCTAGAATATGCTGCCCCTGTCTGGCAAAATATACCAGATTTTCTACCTTATAAGATTGAGAGCATTCAGAGAAGTTTGGGCATAATTATAATCTTAGATCTGGCATTAGCCGCTCCACGCGTCCTACCTGTAGGACCAAGCGCACGCAAGAGTTTGTCACGCATAAGTATACCTAGTGGCTTGTACAATTATATTTTCTAGTATTTATTGGATTTATTGTATTATATTTTAGTATTATATGTTTTGTAAATAGCTCTGTAATTCAGCCATTCTGTATATTGCTGCAATGAGTCTTAATAAAAAGTCAGTCAATTTCGCGACGCTATCACTGGTTTCCCCACGAATTGACGTTTGAGGAGCAGTGACGGAAGAAATTCCATACTGATGACGTCATACTGATGACGCGTTACTACCCATGCAAATCTGGGTAGTGCTTCTAATTGGTCGTGCCGCGTGAGAAATTTGCTTGAACCAATCAGAAGCACTTCCCTGATCTGGGTAGTAACACGCCATCAGTATGGAATTTCTTCGCTCGTTTCTCAGAAGTCATTACAGTCATTTAACGGAAAAACCAGTGGTGACGTCGCTAATTGCGGCTGTCTTTTCATTGTTTTCTAATTGAAGACTATGTTCAGGCATCGAGATTGTCTTCTGTCGACTGTTGCTACGGATGGCAAGAATAGACGTGGACTGGAACTTGAAAATGTTGAACCAAATTTTCATGTTTATCTGATGCTATTCCGCCCTAACACCAAACATTACCAGGCCTTTCGAGAACCGGGTCCCTGGTTATAGCCCGGAATGAATTTTGCAGCTTTTTGTTTTCCGCAGAATTGCAAACTTTAGCTCAGTACACTTCGTAAGAGAATGACGATGGCTATCAAGTTTTCCAGCCACTCTGGTTCCTGCGCGCGCAGTAAAACCTTGTCCTTGTAGGCGACTTTGCCTTAGAATATGAAAAGTCTCTATTAACGAACTTGTACCGTTGACGACTCACCCAGCCTCTTTCATAGCTTCTGTGACGTTTCCTATCGCTTCGTCCATAATGTCGACCATGCCAGCATGAGTTCGCCTCGCCTTGTTGCGAATTCCTCGATACTTCTCTTCGTATTTTAGATCAACGCTTAATGGTCCATGCACACTTTGAAATGGAAGGTATAAAAACAAGGGTTTGGATGTATTGTGCGATAGGATCACTCTTCTTGCTTGCTGTTTAATAGAAAAAGAAACCAAGTCATAAACTGATTTGGAAATGTTCTTTTAACTTGATTTTCGCTTATATTTCGAAGCCAACAGGACGGTTTCTTAGAAACTCCTAAGAGTTTCGTGGGTAAACAAATTACTGACCAGTTTCTATGTGAAATACTTCTGCCATCGAGATTCATCCCCAAGCATTTCTTGATCACCAATACTGGCGCAAAAAGAACAGACGAGTTTGTCAAGGTTTTTTTTATATACAGCTATTTCGAGAACGGTTGTCGGAAAAAATGTGCACGCGACAATCCCGAAACGTTATATGGGATATGTTCAATACACTGTTGCTTTCCTTTAGCACTCGCAGACATACGTCCATGGCATCTCCTGCCATTCATTCAAATTTCTTTGAAAAACAGTGCACTCAAAACCACCCACAATACCTTTCGGAGTTGTCGCGTGCACTTTATCCGACGACCTTTCTCGAAATAGCTGTATATATCAGTAGGGAACTGTAGGGCACGCTATCGTCATATATTTATGCATAAAGACAACCTGAGTACAACGAGCTTGCATTGCGTTCGGTCTGGATGCGAACTCAGACAATAGAGAACTTTAGATTCCAGGACGAGAACGACTACGAGTACGAGATTTAACGAAAAGTTTTTTCGCCTATCCTCAAAAAATAGACACCCCGGAAAGCTTCAGTTTTATTTTTTTTTTCGTTAGAAAAGATAGCACTGCGGCTATATTGAAGGAGGTTAAGCCCTCTCTTGATCGTAAAATGATAAATCTTCTACCATTTGACAACCTAGTTTTCTGATTGCGACATTCTCGCTAAAACTCGTAGTAGAATGACGACGGCTACCAAGTCTTCCCGCCAAAATGACGCTGGTTCACGCGCGCGCACTACTTAGTATTGAGGAAATTTCGTTCTCGTAGTCGTACTAGCTTTTATAATTCAACTCCAGCTCGTCATAGAATCTAAAGCACTCTAATTGTTTTAGGCCTCGCAAAAATTGAGCCTTACAGCCCTCGCCTTGGAGGGAGATAGGACACTAAACCGGTGACTACGGTCAAATTTTCATGGAGGAAAAGTCATATTATTGGGTTCTACTGTATTTTGGTAATGAGTACTATTTAACAATCTCAGGAGCCCATAACCTGAGGCGAGCAACTTCCATGTACTCGTGTCACGGCGTTTTTATGGACCAGTTTATTTTGAGAACGGTTTTGCTGGGAATTCAGGATATCTTTTAAGTCCCACAAAGCAATCGACAAAACCTACAGACTTAAAAATGATAATTTTTGCCTTTTAATGACGTTGCGTATTCCTTTTGGTATCTTGTTCTTCGAATGTTCATAGACGTGGCGGAGACTCCATTTTCGCAGTAAAAAGTGCCCTACGCAGTAAAAAGTGTCTTAAAATAAACTGGTCCGTAAAAAAGCCTTTGCATAGGCCTAGTATGGGAGTTGCTGTCTCCGAGTTATAAGCTCCTGACAATCTGGAAGTCTGTAAGTACCTCAGCGTACAGCGTTGCCGAATAAACTCCACTCTTATCTCTTACGGGTTTTTTGTTGTCAAGCAAATCAAGGATTCCCTCATTTTCATGGCTGTAGTAATCTTCATATCCACCGTAAAAACCGTAAAAGGAGTCGAAGCCACGGTATAACGGGGTGTAAGGCCAACGAAAGAAGCCAAGGTGCCATTTGCCAATAATGTGCGTAGAATATCCTGGAATGAAAAGATAATTTACAGGGGCAATTGGTTAGCCTGAGATCAGAAAACAGCTGAAATTTCGCGACATCACCGGTGGTTTCCTCGCGAAATGATGTCGAGTTGAAATTCCATACTGATGACGTGTCACTACCTTTACCCGATCTGGGTAGTGCTTCTGATTGGTTGAAGCCAATTTCTCTCCAGGCACAACCAATCAGAAGTGTTACCCAGATCTGGGTTTTGAGACGTCATCAGTATGGAATTTCTGCGCTCGTTTCTCATACGTCATTTCGCGGGGAATCCAGTTGGTGGCATGGCGAATTTTATCGGCCGTTTTTTTTTTTCAGGCTAACAGTTGGTTAGTATACGTTAAATAAATTTTACACCATTCCAGTATAGTATATTTCAGTATTCTCTCTACCAGGCAGAGTCGCAGTCCTAGCTATAAGATAATATTAAACAAAGATCAATAAAGCAAAAAAGATACAGTCGAATCTCTTTTGTAATTACAACGTTGTATACACTGTGGAGGGAAGAGGGGTGGGTGTTAGTTATTGTAGGATACTGTACCGGGGGTGGAGAGCAGGCTAATTTCCCGCTCAACGGCTGTGATCGAGGCTAAGTATTCTTTCAGTTCCATAGCTTGTAGAACTGATAACGGTTGTGGGATCTTTTTATTTGCTTGAGAACGTTGTTTCTACAGAGTAATTATAGTCTTACCTGCTTCTTTGAGTTTCTGTAGCAAAGTAGTAAACCTAAGGGGCAGTCCGTATGGCTGGTCATGAGTTATGTATCCCTTTTGCATGCCTAATAATGAAAAAAAATAATAATAATGAGTGTTTGGACCTGAAAAAGTACATGTAGACCTACATTTAGCGTGCATTTACAACGGTTCAGTTCAATTCACCGACTTCACATGACCAACTTATCAACAGACTCTTCCGAGTGAAACTTATCCAGCGGGCCCCATCGAAGTAATCTGAGTAATGAACTACCAACGGAATTTGAAGAGACTGTTTCTGATTAATTAATGCAAGAGTGCTAGTCTTGTCGAGCACACTTACGAATGCTTCCATATTTAAGCATAGTTGCTTTACAGAAGAAGAAACAGAAAACGAATAGACCTTGTCACGGTTTTCAACGCCATCTTGACGAGTAGGCAAACAGGTGAGAATTTACAGTGTTTGTATGAGAATCTAATGTCGATTACTTTCCGTAGAACCGCTGGTCTGAAAAAAATATGAATTGTAAACTAAAGCTTCACTACTAAGGATTCTATTGGAAAAAACTGAGGGCGTTGCATGCGTTAGATACCTAGAACCACTTTTTGTAAATCTTCTATACATTTGTCTGTAAGAAAGTCCCGGGAAAAATTACCGACAAATATATGGAAAATCTAAAGCAAGCCTCTGGAGAAATTTAAGCACAGGTAAGCCCCCCAAATTTTTTAGTGCAATCCTTTGCTTTGTAGCTTCTTTTACAATTCAGTTTTTTTACGGAAACTATTCGACGTTAAATTCTCATACAAACGCTGTACTCGGCAGTGCCTGTAATTTCTCACTCGTTTGCCTACTGTCAGTCATGGCGTCAAAAACCGTGACAAAGTCTTTTGAGTACTTTAATTACTTTTGGTGTGACTATATTCTTGCTCTTCGCTTTTATATTGATGCTACTGATTTTATCTCGCGTTTTTATCATATTCATATGACCTCTACTAGACAATTATATAGTGCAATTCAATATGTTAATGACATAATCATGGGGCAAGCAAATGAAAAAATGAAATTAACCTGTTTACTTGAGACCATATTTCACGACGTTTTTACAGGGCACTGTTTAATTTTCCCGTCAGAAATTCTTAGATGTAAGAAATGCGGACTGTTTTTTAACTTGAAAACGGGCCGTTAATGGTAATGTACCGAGTTTCTGGTAGGTTCTGGTAGGCTTAAGGTGATTCCCTGGTTTTGCTCTGCGCATCTCTTACTGCGCATAACAAGATGGCCTCCGTAAAAAAGAGCATGTGAAGTAACATTATTAAAATGAAGTTGACCGAAGAGAAACGCTATTGCAATTTTTGCTTGCGGGTGTTTCTTGCCGAGTTGAGACTCCATGTGGTGGAAATGTACGTAACGTAAGCAGTACGTGTGTTGCTGAGTTCGATTTCCTCACGGAGAACCTCGATAGTGGATGTTTAATTTGTGCTTATTCACTTTAATTTTCATTTAAACGCTTTCTTTATCACATTGTGTCCTAAATGTAATATCTCGATGTAAATTCTGTAAAAACGGATTTTTTAATACTTTCTCCCCCCTTTCGCATACATTCTATTTTGAAACTCGCCCCAGTCCTCTCTCAAAAATCAAGGAAAATGCATTTGGTGCGCACTTTCTACAGCTCTACAGCAAAAACGAGTACGGTGACTCCCATTTTTTATTTCATGATTTTAATAAGGACAGTGCTTCCTTTCGGTGAGAAAGAAATTGGCACAAATCTATGTTCAGTTTTTTGGCAATTTTACTAAATTGTAGTGATTGAGCTATCACGTGTCGAATAGCGCGTGTCCAATTTAATTCTACTTTGCAGCGTAAAGTAAAAACAAGGGCATTAAAAGGCATTTTTCTGGTACGTAAGTGGATAAACAATACGTTAAAGTTAAATTCTGTGCGATACCACATACATCATTGAAAAAATCTTTCCTTTTTGTCTAGTTTTGGGCTGCGTGCGGTTTTTTGTCAAAGGGTCCAAAATGGCCGTATTTGTCAGCATTGTGACGTCAAAACGAGCACGGTGACCCCCACTTTTTATTACCTTTTTATCATCTTCTTGACTTGTTACACCAGTGTACTAAGTTTCATCTACAATCTATTTTAGGTTCTTTTACTAGGGAATCACCTTAAATACATAACTATGCAAAAATTTTGAACATTATGGCTGGGGCCGGGAAGACATGGCAATACGTTCAGCTGTACGTTCTCAATTGCCCTTTATAACGTAGGTAACTCAATTCATGGCGACCTTGCCACTATCTTTATTGTATCCCACTATTAGGAGTAAAACGGATACAAATCCAACAACGCGGACGGTAGAGAGAACGCCAAAAAAATAATAGGTTTTATCAGCAAAACAAGAACTTTGCACGTGCACCACGCCACTTTTGTACATTTCTCTCTGCCCGTTTTTGCACGACTACGACGTGAACATGCCTAATTTCGCCGCGTTTTATGGACGACGGCGAACATAACGAGAACGGCAAGAAATTAAAAGCAATCAACTTTGCACATGCATCACACGCTTTTTTGTACATTTCTCTGCCGTCGTTACATGACTATACAACGTGAGACTGCCTAATTTCACGTTTTGTCAAAGATGGAAAAACAAGACAACAACTTTCTTTTCCTTTTCCTGAACTTTGAATGTTATCCAGGAAGATCCTAGAAGGCGGATCATCCTGCTAGCGACATTATGTTTCACGCTGTATTCAGTAGTGTTAGTAACGGGTTGTACTTGTTCCTAGCTATAGTATTAGGGACTTCCTAGTACTAGGGTCTTCGTAGCTAAAAGGCAGGAAGATCCTAGTTCTAGGAAATTGCTACCACCATGTACACTGCTTTCGCAAGGAAGATCCTTAGGGACAGACCTGAGAGAAATGGCGGGGGGTCGTCGTTCAGTGGGTAATCACGGCGATAAGGGCCAACCATTTCGTTTGGCTTCGTTATATTTACTAAGAGCTGATAATTCTGTAATCAGGTGATAATTCGTAATTGTAAAACGCCCAGTAAAGAGAGAAGACTTAGCACCACAGGGATCAAAATTGCTGCATGTAAACCCAATGAGAAGTTTTTCCGCCCTTTAGGATCTTCCTCCCTCCATGTTAACAGTCCCTGAGTCTATAAGCAAGTATTTCCTTTGATTATCACTGGAGTTTTGAAATTAAATAAGAATGGCCTCTACGTACGTCAGCTGCTTTGGAGTCTTAGTTTTGGACTCTTTCATCCTCGGAGACCCAGGGGCAGTCAGTCGGGCCGGGAGAAAAGGCGCGACGAAAGTTTTCAAGCACAGGCGGAAGAGCCCCTGGGTACCGACTCTCACAGGGCCATTTCCAAACGGTGAAGCGAATGCTGGCTCCTGATTGGGCACAAAAAATGCTTTGTATTATTGTGCGCAATCGGCGAACAGCATCTCCTGAGTTCTTTTCGTGAATTCGTACACGACGGCTATCGACTCGATTACGGCTTGTCTGGCTCATGTACCAAAGAAATGAACGCAGTCGGGAAACTTTCAGTTTGATATAAACTCTCCGGCATCATTTCAGAATACTGTCAACCTGAAAACTAAAGACGCTTTTCCACAAATACAAGCTTGAGCTTACAACAGGTATTCATGCTTGCATCCATCACGCCTTCGTAAATATTAGGGAGTTTAAGATACCACGATAGCTGACAGCCACGAAAACGTCGCATGAAAAGTGAATTCACATTTTTTCAGTCTCTATCGTGATTATTCCAACCCTCGCTTACTTTGTCAAATGCAACCGAACTCTTCTGGAGCTGAATTTCTATCGACCATATCCAAGTTCATAAAGAGAAATATAATTTTGTCATTGCTTGCTTACGTCCTTCACAAAACGTGAAATTATATAGGCATTTTCACGCGGTATTCGTGCAGTGACGGCAAAGAAATGTACAAAAAAGCGTGATGCACGTGCAAAGTTGTTTTTTTGCCTTATCAAGCTATTCCTTTTTTTACTTTCTCGTCGCCGCAGCATCTTACACTTGATATTATTTACGATACGTTGTGATCCGTCAGAAACAGAATTTTCTCAGTGCAAATTGAATCGCTCCTGCTGATAGCATCCGAAACGTTTTTCGACTCATCTGTAGTTCCTTCGTTTCTTGTTTGGAAACTTGGTGAACGAACCGAGCAACTGTGGCGAGATAATAGCTGTCGTGTATGAACTTACGAAAAGAACTCAGGAGAAACTGTTGTGCCGATTGGGCACAATAATACAAAGCATTTTTTGAGCCCAATCAGGAGCCATCATTCGCTTGACCGTTTGGAAATGGTCCGGTGAGAGTCGGTACCCAGGGGCTTTTCCGCTTGTGCTTGAAAACTTTCGTCGCGCCTTTTCTCCCGGCCTGACTGACTGCCCCTGGGTCTCCGAGGATGGGACTTTTTGAAACCATGGTAATTTCTAATTTGAGAAACAATCCCTCCCCACTCTCGCACAATGCAACGTTTTTTTTACCTCTCTATAATCATTTTAATATTCACGGTATTTTTAAGTTTTGTTTTAACTTTTTGACTGATCTATTTTGAAACTGACGCAAGGCAAACAAATTTACTTACTCTGTTAACGTTCCTTTTTTGCCGTTCTCGGACAACCATTTGAGCGGATTTAAATTTAAGAAATTTTTTGGAATCCGCGATATTATTATTTCCGAATATTAGAGATCCCCGTAGAAATTTCATGTCACACAGAAAAGCAAAAAATTTGAATATCCGTCGTACTAATATTAATTAAGGTCTGGTATAATGGATAAAGATTGCTGCTCTTTCCTCTTTCATCTTTCAAATAGTTTTTCATCATTGTGCCCTCCTGTTTTAGAGATGGAAAAGTTCCTTGAAAACTTTTTATGTTTATTTCGCATTGCTCAAAAAATTCAGAGAAGGAAGAGATAATTCTTGACAAATCCAAAATAATGATACCGGGCCTCGCCACAAGTATAGTTGATGGGCACACGAGAGACAACAATGGTCTGTTATCTAAAAACTTATATATTGATTTGATTTAAATGCACTTAGTCGCATCCAGCTTTTGGAGGAGCAAATGTCTCACTTCGATAATGACTAGAAACATAAGCATTTTTCATAACGTTAAAAAAACTTTTGGTCAACATTTTTTCTGACAACGTACGTCAATTACCCTTTTCTTCATGGTCACTAAACTCATGGCGACTCAATTTGCTCATGTTGCAAGCAAACAATAGGAATTTAGAGGTTCAACTGGCCGAATGAAAACCAGTTAGCGATTTAAGAACTCATAAAAGAGGGAGTTTTGAGAGCTACCTAGAAGAACCCTAGCGAAATGAAGCAGTGCATGGCGATACTATTGAGAGCCAGCGCCCTTGAACTAGCTCTCAGTCAAAATAGATTATTTAAAGTTAGAAAACTTTGAGTTTTAACCTTACTGATTTGAGTGACTGATAAGCAAGTATGTTCTGTGATCGCGACTGGCGTCGGTTTTGAAATTAAAATGAGAATTACTTAAGTTCCTCACCTCAGCTAAATTTATTAAACTACCAACACAATACTCAATGTATATTTACCTGTGTGTATGGGGTACATCCCGGAAAGAAGAGCTGCTCTGGTTGGCGTACAAAGAGGTTGTACATAGTAATTATCCAGTATTACTCCTTTAGAAGCAAGGTGATCTATGTTCGGGGTGTTGATCTGTGGGTTGTGAAACCCTACATCGCTCCACCCTAAGTCATCCACAACTATCAGCAAAATATGAAAAGGAGCAGCAGCAGCTGGACGGACGGATATGATGAGCATGAGATATAAAACTTCAAAACATCTCGAATTCATTTTCTCCTTGCTTGTGATTTTGCTTTTGCTTATTCTGCTGATTGTGGTTTTGCTTAAATTGCTAAAGATTTGTGTGTATCAACTAACGAGAACTGAACAATATTGATCTGATATACTTAATTGGATGCAACCAATGCGTGTTAGTCACGTGTCTTGTGTGCTTACAATTTTTCAGAGGAAAAGAGCAAATATCCTTGAGAACATCACATGAACATCACATGATCTACTGAGGTGGGAAAAAGCTCTGCTGTCTATCAAGAAAATTAGCTAAATGATTGTCAAATATGATACTCTCATGTATGTGTGTTAAGGCTTGACTCAGCCATGAATTTACTGTCTAGTATGGAAATTTTGCGAATCATCTGGTAGCAGAAAGATCGAGCGCATCCAAGAGCGTCCCCTGCGCGCAGTGTAAAAATCAACTGAAACATGCAAGGGACTCCTCACTAGCGCCAAGCTGCCTTTTTTGGCAAAAGTAAATAAGTATTATTATAACCTGTAAGCTAACTGAAGGAGAATGCGAGTTTTTCAATACTATATAAACTTCCGCTTTATAAGCCCTGCGCTTATACAACTTCGTAAGCGGTTTTAGGTCTTTAAACCGGACTAAAAAAAAGCGCGATTTCAAAACAAGTTACATAGCAGTGCTGACTCAAATAGTTTTTGAATTGATACCCCTTTTTAAAGCTCATTCACAACGTCGTAAAAAGTCGAATACAAACTAGAGTGGTGGTGGGGGGGGGGGGGGGGAGGGTGGGGGGGCTTATAATGGGACGCATTTTTTTATTTGCTGGTCGATGGGCCTATGATTGGGGGGCCCATTGAATTCTGCAAAGCTTATCGTGCTACTTGAAAATTAACCTTCCAAGACAATAACGCGACAGGTGTAGACAGCTGTTTCGCCATTCTTGTGGCTCATCAGTACGGTGAAATAAACAGCGAGGCTCTGCTGAAAAATAAAGCGCACTCTGGTTTAGAGCCGCTCTGACATTTAACTCCAAGGCTCACAGAATCACGCCATCTCACGTGTCTCCGAGAGGACAAGAGTCCAAGTGTCGCGATGATGTCTCGCAAAGAAACTATAAGATGGACAAAACCACAAAGTCAATCTATAACTGGGGTGCTTGTAGGCGGAAGTTTACAATAGGCCATTTTAAAGTTGTGGGCTTAGTGTCCTAGTCTTTGAGCGAACGTCAGGCTGAGGTTGACCTTGTTTTGATACAAACCTCCTTTAAATTCCAATTCAAAAATACCAGTCAGCCTCAGAACAAGGTGATTTACATGATAAAGCAGCAACAAGATCAACACCTACTCCCACTACGTCTCTACCTCGTCACGTGCTCTTAAGGTTTTCTGTTGACCAGATATTAGCTTCTAATAGATCACAGCCTCAAGTTTATGTCTTTCAGCTAACAACCCTGGTTAAAATTCTTGAGGTATTAATGTAATAGCTCGCCAAATGAGGTGTTTTGCCTCCCTCCCCCCCCTCCCCCATGCAGTGTTGACGTTATGCATTCAAGTTTGTTTTAATAAATTCAACACTGCTTGGGGGAGAGGTGAACAAAAGAATTAGCCTCTAGCTTATATCAACATTCCCAAGCTTTATTAAGAGGTAGAACACGAGTTAATCAAGCAAAGTGGGTCCTCGCACCTAATTTCCCCAAGTGTACCAAGGTGTTTTGACTAGGTTTGTTGTCCTTGAAAGTCGCATGGTTCGTCCCTTCAGTTAAATATAGATTTGTGGATTTTTTTTTGCAATGGTTCCAAGTTTACTGTCTGAAGTAAATTATAAGTGCTAACAAGATCGCTCTTAGCTCAGTCTAAATCTATATGCTAGTTTTTTTAATCCTTATTCAATCCGCCCTGGCTGTGTACACTAGCACTTCAATCCACTAAAAAAACCAGTGAATCCTCAATCTTTCCATGGTCCCCAGTGTCCCTTCCGACGAGCCGTTTTCCTCGCTTTACTCTCGGAAGGCTTTTTCTCGGGGGGTACAACACCCTGTCTATAGTACTCTACCCTAGTCATCAATGCCTCCACAATATCCGGGAACTTGTTACGAAGGTTTTCCATCTCATATGGATCGGCGGTAATGTTGTAAAGGCCCACATCAATAAATTTTTTGCAACAGTTGCCCTGGAGGTAGAAATTGCAAGAAAAGTGACTTTCTGAATACTTAAATGGTTTTTAGTGTTTTTAGTGGTGGTATAAAAGAAAGAAAGGAAGTGCTTGAGTGTCGCCCTACGCAAGAAAATCTGGACTTTGCTTCTGGAGTCCGGAATCCTGGGCTTTGGAATCCGTATAACGATTGAAATCCGGAATCCAAGTTCCACTGACAAGGAATCCGTAATCCAGTATCTCGAATCCCGAATCCCGAATCCCGAATCCCGAATCCCGAATCCCGAATTCAAGATTGTTGTAGGCTCGACTTCCGCTGTTCGGTGGGGGGTGGGGGGAGTGCGGGCTCATTTTCAGAATTGCGGCTTGTAATCGAGCCTTAGGGGGCTTTCCACTTTTCAGAACTGACCGGCCAGACCATTCCCGTCAGATCAGTCAAATCCTGAATAGTATGCACCAAAGGAGATCATAATTTTTCAGCAAAAACTCTTGGAAAAAGCCTAATTCATTATTAAACTTACTGTTCCGGCAATGGTCCGGCCGGCCAGTTCTGATAAATGGAAAGTGCCCTAAAAATATTGCCAGCTTGGATTCCCTTACATATAGGGTACGGTGAATTTGAATACTGAAATGGGTTTTAGTTTCAAGAAATGGTTTAGATAAATAGAACATGGTGCTTGTTTCTGTCACCGGAATAAAAGAAAACTCATATCTACAATAACCGAAACTCTTCGCAGAATCGGCGCCAAACTCTTTCATTAAATAGTGTCGCAGCCCGAGGAGCGTGCAGGAACCAACAACCTATCCAGCCCCTACCGGGGGAGAGATAGAGGGGACCAGGGGCCCGTTTCTCGAAAGTCCCGGTAACTTTACGGGCCCGAAATCAAATATTCAAATCGAAATATAAGAATAAGAGCGCGGGTCCTGACTAGCAAACTACTCCATTTTTTTTCATTAACTGACAGTTTTATCGTGTTGTATGCAAAACTATTGAAACCTCGATCTTTAATGTAAACGGAGACAGCTTACCGGGCCCGTTAATTATCGGGACTTTCGAGAAACGGGCCCCAGATTGTTTTGTTTCTGCTAAATGTAGAGCGTTTACACTCATGATCACGAGGCCAGCAGCTATGCAAATTTATTGTGACTAACGAAAGTAAACGTTACTTATTAGAAAAGAGTTACACGAGATGCAAATTTTAAACTAAATTCTAACAGTACAAACTGCCACCAAATTGATTGAAACATAAAAAGTAATTGCTCAAACATTAAAAGAAGGGGTTTAGAACACAGCAAAGACAAAATTAGGCAGAGATGGACAAGCTTGAAGAAGATTAAAAAGGATTGAAATTGCGGTGGGTTAACTTGGCAGTCTTAAAAAGTGTATTTTTTTCGGTTGGTTTAACATTTGGTATAATGTTTGGGAACTGTATTAGTTGGAAAAGATATAGAATCTGTCATTTTGTGGCTTGCAAGTAATTTTTTTTGTTAAGTTTAATGGCCCCTAAGGCCTGGTTTAAACAAGCGCATAAGCAAAAGTGTAAGCACAAGGACATGGGTGTAAGCAAGTGAAAACTACTATGACCAAGACCTCATACGAACATATAATATATTGATTTAGCCAGGGCTAAAAGCGAAGCTCTCAATAATATTTATAGTTTGTTCAAACAAAATATAAAATCGTGTAATGCTAAGCGGCAAAGGCAACACCGGAGAACGGTGAAAAAACAACAGTAGGTCTATTTAGAAAAAAGCAACTTTGCACGTGCAGCACACTTTTTTGGTACATTTTATTGCCGTTGTTTTGCACGACTTCAACGTGAAACTTCAAGAAACTTTTTTATGGAGGAAATGTCGTACGTGTTCTCGTTCACTTTTTTTTTCACTGTCGCTCATTTTCTCATGTGCTTTTAGCTCCGCTAAAAAGCAATATGGCGGACGCTTCGTCCGCCATCTTGGTTATCGTCGGGTTGAGGAGAGCTGGTATTGAGAATTGAGCCAAATATGCCATTCTGCGCGTGCGTATGTCCTTATGCTTAAGCTTATACGCTAGTGAAAACCAGGCTAAAAGGTTGCGTAATTGGCTAAATTAACAATGAATTAGGCAACTGTTACACAATGCAGCCCCTTTAAACTCTCAACTAAAAAGAAATTTTATAATAACCTTTTTTCGTTGCCCAGCTGGAATACTTCCAACCAACTCTGGTGGGATATACCTCTTCCTATCGGTTTGATTTAATATCAACTTCATGTCTCCAACACGAATTGCTGCCTTATGGTCACCAATGTCATGCACAATCTCCCTTCGTGGCGATGGATCCCCTTCGGATAAACTGCGCCAAATGTTAAAGCCATCCAACTGTCGAATAGCAGCGTCAGTGCGTCTTTGGTCAAGAGATCGATCTGGTAGTCATTAATTAAGGAGAACAAAATAAGACCATCCTGGGTTAAGACAGCATGGAGCTTAATGTAAGTTCAATGAAGAGGAAAATATCTCAAACAGGCAAAACACCCTTCAACATTCTCAAAAACTTGAATTTTATAGATCTTTTAAAACCGATCATACCACCTCTAATTACTTACACTTAACAAGAGGAACAGCTCGGTGAAGGGCTTTAGTAAAACTACGAATAAGTAATCACAAACTAATGATAGAATTGGGTAGATACATGCAATCAAACTATAATATACGAAGGATAATACGCAGTGCCCTTTTTGAACTTGGTTTTCCATAAGATTAGCAATCTAATAGAAGACCAAGTTTTCTTTCTTTTTCGCTGTCCTACATACGCTATGATTAGGAATGATTTTTGCAATAAAATCAAGACTCTGATTCCAAATATTACCCAGTTACCTTATATGTAAACGTTATGATCAATGAACTGATTGAACTGATGAACTCCTCTAATTACTTTATCAATATACAATTCATAAGATATATTTCAGCTTGCTTTGATGTTCGTGACAAATTATTACCAAAGTAACGTAGCTTTTGCAATACGGTACTTGTACGGTCATGCAAATATGAGCCGTTGTTGTTGCTGCTGGAACTAAAGCGAAATCGTTTTTGAGCGACGCTCGTCAACCAGACGTGTGCCCTTTTCTCTCCTTAAATTTGTGTTTCCTTTTAATAAGTTAAAGTAATTATCTTTCTTGGTCTTATACGACCATGTTTTTCAGGCAGCAGTTAATATGGCTCTCGCGTGTGGCAAAATCAGGGAAAACATCCCATTTTCTTTGACAAAAAATTCTCGGGAAAAAAGTTTAAGTGGCAATTGCACAGTTTTATTCACCTTCTGTCCTTCGGGTTTGTTTATATATATTTGTTTTAGCTTTCTATTTATCTGCGAATTGGAGCACAGTTAGTTGCGTCCCTCAATGTCCTTGAATGGAAGTTAACAAAGTTTTTAATTTACCTGTAAGATTAACAAGGGTCGGATACCAGTCAGTGACATGAAGGAGCTCCTTGCACTTAACCCCAGTCTTTTGAAGCATCCTTCCATGAACTAGACCAACTCCCCTGACCCCTCCCTCCCAGAGGCTGCCTTTCTGTCCCCGGAGGGGCCAGTTGTATCCACCTTGACCAGGATCGCCTCCATTATCAGTAGTTACAATCGTCAAGGTGTCGTTCCATAGACTGAAACGAAAGCAAAGAAGTAAAACCTTTTCATAAGAAGTGTTGTTTGGAGGACTATGTCAAGCTATTTGCTATCTTTTTAAAAAGGTAAGACACACCATCACTGGTTTCCCCGCAAAGTGGCGCCCGAGGAGTGACGGAAGAAATTCCATACTGATGACGCGTTACTACCTATGCAAATCTGGGTAGTGCTTCTAATTGCTCGTGCCTCTTGGGAAATTTGCCTCAACCAATCAGAAGCACTACCCAGACCTGGGTAGTGCTTCTGATTGGTCGTGTTGCGTGAGAAACTTACCTCAACCAATCAGACTGAAGCAATTCCCTGATCTGGGTAGTAACACGTCGTCAGTATGGAATTTATTCGCTCGTTTCTCAGACGTCATTTGTCGGCTGTCTTTTCACTCCGCGTCAATTGTTTTGTTATTGAAGACTATGTTTAGGCATTGAGATTTTTTTTTTTTTTGTCGTCACGTTTAATTTTCCCGCCACCCTGGTTCACGCGCGCGCATTACTTGGTATAGAGAAAACCTCGCCCTCGTAGGCGTCTTTGCCTTAGAATGTGAAAAGTCTCTTTTAACGAACTTATACCGTTGACGACTCACCCAGCCTCTTTCATAGCTTCTGTGACGTTTCCTATCGCTTCGTCCAAAATATCGACCATACCAGCATAAGTTCGCCTCCTTTTGTTGCGAATTCCTCGGTACTTCTGTTCGTATTTTAGATCAACACTTAATGGTCCATGCACACTTTGAAATGGAAGGTATAAAAACAAGGGTTTGGATGCATTGTGGGATAGGATCACTCTCCTTGCTTGCTGTTTAATAGAAAAAGAAACTCAAGTCATAAACTGATTTGGAAATTATGTTCTCTTAGGTCGATTTTCGCTCGCACTTTGAAGCTAACATTACGGGTTCTTAAAACCTCTTAAGGGTTTCGTGCGTAAAGAAATTACTGACCAGTTTCTACGAGAAATGCTTCTGCCATGGAGATTCCTCGCAAAGCATTTCTTGACCACCAAAACTGCCGCAAAAAGAACTGAACGAGTTTGTCAAGTGTTTTTTTTTAATGTAAGTAGGGAACTGTAGGGCACACTATCGTCATATTTATGTATACAGCTATTTCAAGAAAGGTTGTCGGAAAAAAAATGTGCACGCGACCTCCGGAAAGGTAATATGGGATATGATCAATACACCGTTCCTAACGACTGTAGCTGTCGAACCTACTTTTGTTGCCTTCCTTTAGCACATGCAAACAAATGTCCCTGGCCTCCCTTGCCATTCCTTTAAATTTCTTTGAAGAACAGTGCACTTAAAAACCACCCACAATACCTTTCGGGATTGACGCTTGTACTTTTCCGAAATAGCTGTAAAGACAACCCGAGATTACACCGCGCTTGCATTGAGTTCAGGCTGGACGCGAACTCAGACAATCTTTTCAGTAAACCTTTCAAAAGTTGAGCCCTACAGCCATCGCCTTGGGGGAAGATACGACACTAAACCGCTGTATAAGGTCAAATTTTTATGGAAAAAAAAAGTTATATTATTGGGTTCCACTGTATTTTGGTAATCAGTACTATTTTACAATCTGGATCCGGAAGATCTGTGAGTACCTCAGCGTACAGCGTTGCCGAATAAACTCCACGCTTATTTCGTACGGGTTTCTTGTTGTCATGCAAATCAAGGATTCCGTCATGTTCATGGCTGTAGTAACCTTGAGCTCCACCGTAAAAACCGTAAAAGGAGTCGAAGCCACGGTATAACGGGGTGTAAGGCCAACGAAAGAAGCCAAGGTGCCATTTGCCAATAATGTGAGTAGAATATCCTGGAATGAAAAAATAATTTGCAGGAGCAATTGGTTAGCCTGAGATTAGAAAACGGCTGAAATTTCGCGACATCACCGGTGGTTTCCTAGGGAAATCATGACGTCGAGGGATGGCAAACGAGCCACAAAAATTCCATACTGATAACGTGTCACTGCCCTTACCTGGGTAGCCAGCTTCTAATTGGTTTAAGCAAATTTCTCTCGAGGCACGACCAATTGGAAGCACTATTGGCCAGATCTGGGTAGTGACGCGTCATCAGTATGGAATTTCTGCGCTGGTTTCTCTGATGTCACTTCGCGGGAAATCCAGTGGTAACGTTGCGAAATGTCGGCCGTTTGTTGGTTAGAAATGTGTTAAATGAATTTTATATTATTTCAGAATTCGTATCCAGAAACGAGTGGGCTCTCTACCAGACAGCAGAATCTCAGTCCTAGCTATAAGAAAATATAAAACAAAGATCAATAAAGCGAAAAAGATAGAGTAGAATCTTTTTGGCTTTACAACGTACACATTGTAAAGGGAAGAGGAGGGGAGATGGCTAGCTATTGTAGGGTACTGTACCTGGGGTGGAGAGAAGGCTCATTTCCCGCTCAGCGGCTGTAATAGAGGCTATGCTTCCACTTCCATAGCTTATCGACTTGAACTTAAGGGTCGAATCTTTTTATTTGTCTGAGAGCGTTTATACTAATTAGTTCTTATTAACCGAGCGGAAGGTCTGTATGGGAGAATCTTGACCGAGGTCGCCAGTACAGACCGAACGCAGTGAGGTCTGTACCAGCGTCTGAGGACAAGATTCTCCCATACAGACCGACCTAGCTCGGTTTAAATAATAACATGTTTATTATATGGCCAAACAAGAAAGCAAAGGAACAAAAAAATTAATTTCGATTTCATCTTTGCTCGTAGCTTCCTCGGCAGGACTCAAATTTGCCAACGTTTGCTCGTTTTCTTTACCTACTTCCTTGTGAAGGTCCACTGATTCTTCCATTTTGTATTATTAACAGGAACAAGCCAATTTTTTCATATACTTTGCTCATTCTCTTTTTTTCTTGTTTGTAACTTTTTCAGGACAACTGTTACAACAAGATCGGTCTACATGCCGGTCTAGATGGGAAAATCTAGACCGCGGTCAAGATCGATTTTAGCCAATCAAATTCTTGAATTTGTTTGTTTCCAGTCCTTTTGAGACATGGCCATATAATGATACAGAGTAATTATAGACTTACCTGCTTCTTTGAGTTTCTGTGACAAGGTAGTAAATCTAAGAGGCAGTCCGTATGGCTGCTTTTGATGTAAGACTCCCTTTTGCATGCCTAATATCAGGAGCAATAATTGAAAAAAACAGTCTAATTCAGGACCTTTTTATATGACGTAAACCAGACGTCACTGTGTTGTTTTATTTTTTGGCAGAATCTCATAGGGTTAAAAAAAAATAATGAGTGTTTGGACCTGAAAACGTACCGTAGACCAACATCAGTTAGCATTGCATTTGCAACGGTTCAGTTCAACTCACCGACTTCACAAGTCCAACTTACTAACAAACTCTTCCGAGTGAAACTTATCGGGAGGCCCTCTCGAAGTAGTGAACCACCAACGAAATTTGAAGAGAGTGTTTAATTTCTGATTAACGCAATAGTGCTAGGATATTTCGAATGCCTCCATATTTCAGTAAGCTTTAGTTGCTTTACAGAAGAAGAAACAGAAAACGAGTTGAGTTAATTAATTAGCTTTGTGTGACTATATTCTTGGTCTTTGCTTTTGTATTGATGTTACTGATTATATCTCGCTTTTTTATCATATTATGACCTCTACTATACAATTTTATACTGCAATGCAATATGTTAAGGTCATGGGGCAAGCATCGTTTGCAGATATTGATGCATTTAGACTCTAGTTATTTCGATGTACGTGACCTTTGATAACTGTGATTTCTTGTGTAGCTTACTCATTTGAACTTTTTTGGACCAAAAAAAAATTTGCTCAAGGTTACGGGTCTAGTTGAAATGAAAATGGCTTTCACTGACCTACGCCGAGCTAAATTAATGCATGGGTGGGGGAGGGGGGTACACTTTATAAAGCTTTGTAAGGGAAGGCTCTAACCCAATGACTGCTGTGAAACGTTAGAATGCTTATGATTGTATTTTCTTATTTCATTAAATTTTCAATAGATTAAGTAAGCCATTATATAATCTCGCCACTGCTAACAGAGTTGTTTAGATTGTAACAGGAAATATCGTGGGATAAGATAATTAAAATTAATCAATGTTGTATTTAATCGGGTATTACTAGCTTAACCGCACATAAGGATTAGCACCACAATTGTCACGTAAACCCACGCTTAAGGGGAGTTGAAATTAGTGCCCACGAATCGATGTTAAACGTGAGCAAAGAGCTTAGACCCCATTTGATTATTGTGACCACGCCGGAATTACGCTTCTGGGTGTGGACTTCCTTAGCTAATATACGCAGCATTTTTGGAAAGTTTAGTTAGATTGACTGAAATCGATCGTAGAACGGAAGGTGTAATGTTGAATTGTAAAGAATAAAGTCAGATTTGTACGAAAGTATACAGTCTCTCTATCGCAAGTGGGAAAATTCTGCGAAAAGGACGTACCAACTCCTTACCCTTTTGACGGAAAAGGTACCTCTTTCGTGTACCTTCTATTAACAAAATGGTATCCCTTTAACATACCAAGAATAGCACATTGCACCGCTTTTAACTGCTGCAAATGTACTGACGAATAAATCACAAAACGAGAACGTTTTCTCGACGTCTTCTGTTGTGTTCTTCTCCTTTTGGTCTCCTCTACAGACCGAAATGACACTCCCTACCCTTTCATATACCTGAAACCTAAAAAGTGAACCCATTTCCGGTGGAGTCTCCCCGTATGGGTCATTACAGAGAGTACCCCCGGGAAGGTATTAAACTACTAAGCACCAATCTCGCTTTATTCGTTTACCTGTGTGTATAGGGTACAATCCCGTAAGAAGAGCGGCTCTGGTTGGCGTACAAATAGGTTGTACATAGTAATTATCCAGTATTACTCCTTCAGAGGCAAGGTGATCTAGGTTCGGAGTGTTGATCTGTGGGTTGTGAAACCCTACGTCGCTCCACCCTAAGTCATCCACAACTATCAGCAAAATATGTAAAGGAGTAGCAACAGCTGGACGGACAGATATGATGAGCATGAAAGTAATAACTTCAAAACATCTCGAATTCATTTTGAGGAAAGCTCCTTGCTTGTGGCTCTAGTTTTGGTGGTGGAAGATAAGTCACTGTATCTCAAACCACACTGTATGAAGATTTGATTGGGATCAGGAGGACTACGTGATATAATTCACTTTGACTCTGAAGATGACTACCGCACAGGTTGTCGAAACGTCAGTCACTGTAAACAACAGCACTCCTATTCAGGATTACGTTCACCCGGACGATCAAACTCAATTTACTTTTGAAATGACTCCTGGGTTCAAACCTTTCACAGTTTTACTGTATGAAGAGTTATTAAGGAGAAATGAACGATACTGATACCGACTTAATTGGCTGTAATTGTAGCCAATGCGTGTTTTTCACGTGTCTAGTGTACTCAAATTCCCTTGAAAACGTTACATGATATATTGATTTGGGTAAGAGGACTACTGTCTATCAAGATATGATGTAAAGTACTCAAGACACCCAGTTTCCTAAAGGTCGCACTAAGAAAATTCAGCTAAAACCTTGGGGATGCTGTACAAACGTCATAAAGATTTTGAGCCAGGTTTTGTCTTCACAGTAACTGCTTATTTAATTTATTCTTTAGACAAATTTTGGGGAAAGTTAGCGAGACTTGGTTGGAATTAGCCTGCGAGCAAGCTCTCCTATTTGGGCCAGCGACGCAAGCCGCGCGAGAACGCGCGAGTGAGCGGCAAAGCCTCCCCCCGCTTTCGTGTCTCCTCTCGCATGCCTTTCTTTCGTCTACTTTTCACGAAAGGCCCAAATGGACCAAATGGAGAGCTTGCTCGCAGGCTAGGTTGGAATTACAGTGAAACCTTTATTAAGCGGACGCGGACACTAAAATAAATCGTATTTGGCTAATTTCTATAGTTAAAAAAAACCTCTATTAAGCGGACACCGGACTGAATTGACAAGAGTATAATAGTATTGGTGTACTTCCATGAAATGAAATACATTTAGCTGTCAATAAACTGTAGATTAGACCGATATCCGGCAGTATAATTGTCATCCCCGATCAAATTCCACCTACAAGTCTTGCGCAAAGTACTGCACAGCTTCCTTAGCTTCTTTAGTTTCCTCAAGCATATGGAACTTAATCAATCGTTGAATGTTAATCGTTAACAGACATCGCGCAATTTTTACCGACTTCCATTATTAAAGCAGACACTTGGGAAGGTCCCGAAGAGGTCCGCTTAATAAAGGTTTCACTGTACTAGACTTGTTCTGCTCGCCGGGTGCTCACGGTGTTTGTCTCTCTAGGCAAAATTTTACTTGGCTAGCCCTGTTGTATTCAGTTTTTCTCGCGCGGCGGTGTGGTTCAAGACTCAAAAATTAAAATCAAAATGTAATTCAAAATACCCACTCTCTTTAATTTCCTTATTAAATAACGTTTTCTAAATATGCGTTACAAATTTTGCTTCAAGATCGATGATAATGTAGCCTGCGTAGCTGGCGGTATTGTGTGGGTGCGAGATTTTAAAAAAGTTTTGGCGGCGGAGCCGTGTTCCAAAAAAAAGGATTAGGGACGAGGCGGTTGCCGTTGTAATATAGTCGAGTGAGATTTGACGGCGGAGCCGTCACGAGCGGCGAAGCCGCGAGAAATACCGCCTGCCAGAGAACCATGATTTTTCGAATGCCGCCCACTTTTGTCACGTTAGCTGATCCCAATTAAATCAGCCAATCAAAGCGAAACCTGCAAATTGAAACTTCCGATTATTTTCGCGCGAGACAGTTTAGAAATAAGCGTTGACAGGCTAAACACGACTCCAAAGCTCGTGACAATGTGAAACGTGACCTTGTGAGTTTGCTTGAACAGAGGTTTTTTTTTTATTTTCTCGGCTCTCGCTCGAAGGTTACTAGCACTACACAGTGCATGTATCATTCTAAACTTTGACTGAGTAAATCTTTTTTTGCAACACTAGGCTGAACATTAAAAGGTCATGAAGCTGGTTTGTTACATGCATACTGAGTAACCATTTCCGGTGGTTTATTCTTCTGTAGGTGTTCCTGATAGGATTTGATCTCAGATGCAGTTGTAAAGTGTTTTAATTTTCTTTGACCTTTGTTTCTTACGGCTAAATTAAGACAATTCCAGCGCTGTGAAGTTTAAAGACGCCATTTCGGCAATTTGGTCATCAATTATGCTCTTTCTAAAGCGGAAATCACAATCACTTTGCATGTACGTCTTCTCCAGTTTGCCATCTGCTCCCTAAATTGGGAAATATACGCGAAGGCTCATCTAACATGATTGACATATGTATGGCCCTCGACCAATCCGTTTCCCCGCACACTGGTGTGCGGACCATTCAAAATACCGGGGTTTTCTGGCAGGCGGTATTTCAACCGCCTCGTCCCTAATCCTTTTTTTTGGAACACGGCTCCGCCGCCAAAACTTTTTTAAAATCTCGCACCCACACAATACCGCCAGCTACGCAGGCTAATGATAATGATGATGATGATGATGATGATAACGATGACGATGACGATGACGATGACGATGACGATGACGATGATGATGATGATGATGATGATGATGATGATGATGATGATGATGATGATGATAATGATGACGGTTCAGGTGATGATGAGTATGTTAATGATGATGATGACGACGACCATCATGATCATGATGTATAATAAGAAGGAAATGTGTAATTCCATCCCAAATAGTCTGTATAACGACGAAGGTCAAAACGATCGATATAATGATGTTAAATTATAATCAATAATAAATAAGGAACAACCCATACATATTCGATATCATAGAGAGTTATTTTAAATGCCATATAATGCATGCCCACCGGTGGCTTCTGTATTGGATCTAGTAGCTTTGCCCTGTTGATATCACTAAATATCAACAATTATCCCATTGAGACTAAGCATGATATGAAAAATTATGATAGGTAACCGTGGTGTTATCAGCTGAAACATGGCAGCTTCTGTTATCTGACGCCATTTGTACAATATTTTCTCATCTCTAGACTATTGCCTTTGATCGTCAACCTATACAAAATATATTGAGCGAATGACAGGGGGTGGGGGTGGGGTGTCTGTGTTAGTTTAGCCTTTTGCTAATTTTAAACCGAGGAGGGCTGGGTACGAGTCCGTGTATCATGGGAGAAACAATACGTGACGCAGATAGTCAGAAAAAGTACACCGAACTTTGCAAAATTCTTAAGTTTGGTATTAATCAGGCCAATATTTACTAAGAGATGTATGGATTGCCGGATCTCTTTTTGAATGGCTTTAACTCGTTTAATATAGGCCCGATAAAAACCAAACTTGAGGGTTTTGTAAACCTCGGTTTCATCTTTCTGGTATCGTATTGTTTTTCCCAGAATAAACGGACTCCAGTCTCAATCGGTTTAAAATAAGGCAAGGAAACTGAGGTTAACCCAATAGGAACATTGGGCGTACATCTGCTGCAATGGCATCTATATCGAAAATTTCATTTTAATTAAGGTTCTGAATATTCCAGTTCCTTGTGAGAAGTCCATGCCAGATAGGTGTTCCAAAACAGTGACACAACATTGACGACTAAAACTCGTAAATGGGCTGGAAACAAGTAAAAGTTCAGAAACTGCACGGCGGGCCAGATCTTGTAGTTAACGACCATGTTGGGGTAAAATTCCTCGTATATTTTGTCGCTGATCTGTTTTATAGTCCGACGTTCCACGATTCCTACAGCGCCATAAAATAGCACGAGAAAGACTGGTGCTAGTATACTCTGATCAACTGTCATTTTGCGCATGGCATTTCCAGGGCTTCTATGGGAGAATCGTTGGTCTAGTGCTGCGTACCATACGTGGAATATAGGACCAATCACCACAGTTCCAACGGCTGCCATTCGAGCTGTTCTTATGACGTCGTGTTCTCGTAGGGGAACTTTTTCCACGCATTGTTGTGCAATGAAATCGCCCGCACCAAGGAGAGCTCCTGACAGAAAAAAAAAAATTAAAGGTCGTTATTATGTATAATTCAGCGCCTAATTGTAAGGGCACTTTTTATGTGCCTTGAAAGTGGTGAGTGTGCGCCTTCCCTCCTCTCCCAGGTGGGGGCGGGGTGGGTTTTTTCTTCATACAAATTGGCCACCTGCGGCTATCGACTACTACCAAACGTTCATAACGGTTTTCTATGGAACTCGATCTGCAGTTTTACTAACAAGTCAGTGTGTTAAATGATCTGTGAAGACGTATGTTTTTTTTTAGTGAAATGCCATTAAAATTGCTTTCGCATGACATCGGCCAAATATAGTTAGGGCCCAATGACGCACCCCTTTGATTGAGAACGATTGTTTTTTTCTGGCCACGCTTTAGCAAATAATCCAATCCGATAATTAAAGGGACAGTGTCCCGATTATGCGCACGCGCAAGTGTCATCTGTTTTTTCTTCAAAAGACAATAGAACTGTCAAATTGACTCGACAAGATTTCCTTCCGGACCGCACCGCCGACAGAGATTTGTCGTTTATATTCTCAAGTAATGTTTTAGACTTTCGAAGAAGTCTTCTAAGTCTTTCGTATTATATAAAAATTTGGCTCGCGGTTCGAAGACTCATGGCGACTTTATCGCTAGCTGGGCCGCCTCGCGACCCGAAAATCTCGTTCCGCTCGCTTTAAAAGCATATTTTCTAACTTGAAACTCGTGTCAGAGGTCAATCGTTCCAAGTCCAGTAATATCTGCCTGATTTGCTCGCGTTCTAGCCTCAAACGTTTGAAAGACATAAATAAAAATGTAATCTCCGGGTGTAATCTCAACGCTATGAATCATCACAAAGGTTAGTCAAAAATGATATTATGATCTCATGTCACTATTTTTTCAAAACATGTAGCGCCTGTTTGCTCGATTTTGTCGGCCGTAGGGAGATTCATTTAAAAGTCAACTAACGCGTCGTTGCAAAACATTCTGCTTCACGAAGCTCCCCTCCACAAGATCTCCTCAGTCACATCAATGTCTCAACAGATTCTTTCTTACACTCTTTATTGTTGCTGTTTAATTTCTGCGTATTCCTTTCACAATTATCTGAGCTTGTATGGAAGCTAGCAGAAGAAATAAGCCTTCAATCGGCATCAAAGTGCTTCCAATCTTTTGGTCCTCCGGCCAACGGCAATAAAAGTAACGCTAAAAAATCCAGATTTTGCCCAAATCGAAACTTAACAGGAACAATTTATCATTGATCTATAATCCTGAGAAGTTTTAGTGTCGTATTGAACCCGGCCAAGCGCGATGCAAACGGATTTTTCAAGATTCTCTTACTCTCCTCGCATCTTTTGATTTCGCGACATCCTGTCCAAAAATCAAAGTTTGGTGCATGCGCAGTGCCGGGATACTGTTCCTTTAATAGCGTCCGCTTACTCGCAGGCAGAAGTTTCCACTGCATTAAATTGACCTTTTACGAATTCACTCCGCTGCGGTGAAGGTTTATCATGATCATTGGTCTGTTTCGTCATTTTTCGCGTGGATAGAAGTCGTTAAACACTAAAGCAGAGTGAGCATCAACTCGTGTGAACTGTGTGCAGTACTGTGCTTAGCAATATATGGTCGCCATGGTATTTGCATATTTTACGACAGCCGTAATTATTCACAGCTTTGTTTACAACTGTGCAGGTCAAAGTACGTAGGAAACCTTTAGAGAATCATCGGTCGAAAAATTCTTTGAAATATCGATTCATTAATTGTAATGAACACTCTTTTACCGATCGAGAGATCAATCGAAGCGCGAATAACATGTACCCATAATTATGAGTACATGTTCTGCCGACATTTAAAAATGTCAGCAGAACAGAGCGCGAATTTCCCATATTTTTGTTTTTCGGAAAAATCAGCTTTTATGGAAACGTAATTGGAAATTATGGATTTATCATTTTATACTGAAAGATCATCAAACAAGAGTAGAGTGTAAAGGTTAACTCGATAAGAACAACTGCGTGAATAGGATCGCTCAAACCTGTCGAAATGAGTTGTGTTTTCCACGGGTGATTCTCTAAACATCGCATGTACCACTTCCAAGCACGACGAGGCAACCTCATGGTGATCATTTTCTTGCATCGGCTGGGCTGTGAAAAAATAGCTTGGACAGGGTTTTTTACGTCTACCGTCTCTTGCAATCTCTTGCGCAAATACACTGTATATTCCTGTCAGACATCTTGAGTGTTGAGTGACGTTATAAACATCGTAGTTCTAATATTTGCATCACAATGAATATTGATTCTTTCTTTGTAGGGGCCTGAATATTTTTGTCATGGGTGATAAATAATACGGTCGGATTTTAAAGGTTGAAAGTTAAACATCGAAAAAGATACATCTTATTTTCGTTTTAAAAAGGTTTCAAAATGGTCAGAAAAGCCAGGCAGGCCCGACCTCCTTCCCTGTAGTTAAAATTTAATAACTTGTTAGATCATAAGAGAATTTTCTAGACCCGATTCTTTCAACTGTTTCAAGGAATGTGTTTTTTACGATCTCTCTCTTTGGGATGATAAAAATAAGTGTCATAAAAGACCCAGAATCTTGTAAATAGATACAATAATAAAAAGTCACGCGCCAGTCACGCTTCAGGTGTGTGACCGCCCAGCCACCGCCCCCTTTTTCGAGAAGGAGGTAGGCCTGGGTAAAACAGCAGAAAGTTATTCCTTCGCACGGAAGCCGGCCGGGAAAGGTATGGGAAGTTGCTGTCTGTTTCTTGGATATTTTTGTCGTCTGGTGAAATAAGCACGGGAGAAAGAGTAGCTAATTGTTATGGCATTAAAATTGCCCAAGTCAAAAGTAAGTCTTTGTTCTATAAGTCCCAGAACACGCTGTTAAACAGTTATCGAATGTAAAGTTCTTGTTCATGTTCGAACTTCGATATACATGTATAAAGTCTTGTGTTTCATCTGTTTGATTAGACCTCTGTTTTTAATTTTTTACCTTTTTAACCGTGTTAAGGGCTTAAAACTTTTAGAAGACGTCAAGTGATTAGTCGTGTTTAATTTCTTGTTATTTGTGCCCATCTTCATGCTGATTTGAATTACAATAACTGTAAGTCTAACAATGCACATGTCCAATGTCGTAGAAACTTAAAACACATGAAACTCGCAGAAATCTTTAGGCCAACGCACAGCAATCCTGCAGTTACTAAAACTAAACTTACCTTACACTTTGGTATTTTTTCATTGCCCTCACGAATTCGATTACGCCGCGAGTTTGCGTAAACTTTCACTGACCAGAAAATGAATTTGTATTGCCTTTAACCATTTGCTCGAAAGGTAAGCTCAAGCTTTGCGGAATGGTTGTTGAGTTCGTTTCTCTTTAAGCCCCGATATTCACATACAAATTCCCCATTCTTAATTACATCATATCTGCAGAGAATGAGATTAGAGTTTTAAAGGATCATATCATATTAATTCTCATAACTTATATTCCCTTGATTATGTGTATATTTGCTACTTGTTGTTGTTAGGAGAAAATCAATGTTAGTCACTTTTGGGACTCAGCGCATTAATTGGAGCTACTAGTATACATGAAGTGTTAGTTTGATATGCTCATCATGAAACAGGTTATAATCTTGGAGAAGATTGTTAAGAAAAATGGACATTGCCATTGCATGTCCAGGTTCAAGATATAAAGCTCTTTAAAGCTCTGGCAGCTACAAATACTCCTCCCTTCCCCCCCCCCCCCCCCCTACAAAAACGATGTGGGGAGAGAGGAGGTGCCATAGTGGTGCCAAATCCACGTTTGGTAAGAAAGTGCAACATTCTTAACACTTTTTGTCCAAGACTGTGGCTTGCTGATGTAGGACACATACCTGTCCAGCCCATACAGGGGAGTACTCTCCCTCCCTCGGTCTACTGCCAACTGATAGGGCCTTCTACTGCACTCTGTTAAGATTTTAGGGAATTAAGTCACTGCTGCTTATTCCACTATTGACAGCCCTGCTATGACTTAAATAAGTTTTTTTTTTCTCTTTCATTTTAGGTAGAACTTCATGTACACCTTGATGGTGCTCTAAGAATACAGACAATCATCGACTTGGCAAAGTACGAAAATGTATAATACAAATTAATGTACCCCTAATTAGCCAAAGATTAAGGTTTGTGTGGTAGTATTCTTCATATTGTGGACCATATTTTCCACTTCTCAAGCGGGAAATGAACAGGCAAAAAAATTGAGAGCTAAGAAACAAAGACGAATTTGTACACTAAAGTCGTGTAATTTATAGTATTGGCTAAGAGAGTGAGACTTGTAAAATGTTCTTTTTAAATTGTGGATTTCTTTTCAATGTGAACCGAGGCAAACTAGGTTATTGCAGGCCTTTAAACCCCTTTTTTTAGCTTTCTACCCTCCCTTTTATACAAAGTTTATTTAATTTCTTGAAAACCATGCATTTCTAAGTCTGTGCGTTAAACGCAATTTCAGCCTTGTTTTATTCAGAAAAGTCCTATAAATATTGAGACTTAAGGCTAAAAATTATTGTTATGCTTTCTTTTTCAGGGAAAAGCAAATACCTCTACCTTCTTATGATGAGAATGGCCTTAGACAGTATGTGTCTGTCAGTTTGGATAAACCATCCTCTCTTCGAGGCTTTCTAAGCTGTTTCCGTGTATTTGTACCCGTGATAATGTAAGTATACTAATTTTAAACTGAAACAGAGAAGATCCATGGTTAACTCATCAAATAATGGTTTTCCACCATAATTTTTTATTAACTGAATCATTGAATTAATTAAATGATAGTCTTGCTCTCAAGTGACAAGTTGCCATGGCAACAGTGTAACCTGTTAAAAGTTCTGTGATTTTTTAATCCCTTCCCTGGTTATTCCAACTTTTGGCACACTTAGGAGAATTATAGAGAGAATCAACTGAGGCCTGTACTAGGTTTGCACCAAATTTTATGATAAAATATGTTCACCTCAAACTGTTATATGAACCTGGTTTCAAGAGTTTCCCTACATTAAAACTTTAGAGCTCACGAGTTGGTCAAGGTCATATTTCTCAAGTAATATGGTTTTGATATCTCTTTATATCAAGCACCGTAACAAAGGAAAGGTGGGGCATTAATTTGTAAATACCCAAATTAGGGCCACAGCAGTTACTTGATATCTGCGGTCATGAAATTATTTTCTGTTAGGGGGGGCATTTATTCGAGGGCGGTGGTTATTCGAATAGGGGCTGCTTAATCGATCATTTATAGTAGTTTTGGTTGCATTACCAATGAGATATTTTCCAGTTCCAAAAACTCTCACTTTCAAAACAAAGCTAAGAAAAAACCTTTCTTGTAATAATGAGTTTCATCTGAGTGCATGGGAATAAAAAATGATATCAATGGCTTTCACTTAGCCTTGCTTTGAAAAAAAACGCCTTGGGTAACTTAAAGTGACCCATTGATGATCCTTTTTAAGAAGTATGCCATGCATTGAGTGTATTACCTGTAATTGCGGGTGACAAGAGGAGCCCACAATCCTAATCTCCAGGGCTGAGTTGTTCGAAGGCCGATTAGCGCTTAACCCGGGTTTCTTTATCTGGTGTTCAAAAGTATTTTCTGGAATAATTCTCTCTGTTATTTTTAGAGCTTCCAATCATCAACTTGTGGACAAAAAGAATTAAAACTGAACTGCTCTTTGAGCTTTCAAATCTGAATTCAAATCTCGCACCAACCCTGGGTTATCTTAACCCAGCTATGAACAACTCGGCCCAGGTTGTTATTACGCATGCGTCGCATGTATGTAAGCCAGCATTCGTTTGGACTTCCACTAAGAATGAATGGAATGCACAGAACGCATTTTGATCACGCGCTTTTGGACCTTTTATCACTCGAAATCTCATCACGCGAATTTGATCACGCGTGTTTTGACCATCTGTCACGTGAAACTTTTGATCCTCGATCGTTTTCGCCCGCACTCCGTAACCTTTGGTTATCATCATCATCATCATCATTTATTAGCCTTTTTGTTACAGCACATTTTACAGGATACAGCAGGTTGTTAGGCGAGGAGACCTCAAGAAACCACCAGGCTTATATAGAGATGCCACCTCCACATCACAATATTATAAGAAATAAGGGCTGCGAAGAAGTGCGACTAAACTAATTCAGTTACTATTTCAATAAAACCTCTAGCACTAAGGCGGACCACTTAAAGATGCGTCTGCACTGCTTCGCATTATTACTAGTAATTATGTGATATTACCTTGATATGATTTTTCTCATTTTAGAGATGATGTTGTTGCACTTGAAAGAATAGCGCACGAATTCTGTGAAGACCAAGCATCCAGCGGTGTACTGTACTGTGAAGTGCGATACTGCCCGCATCTTCTGTGCACAGCGCATAATAGTATGATGAATGGGAGACCAGATGATGAAGATAATGAGGTCCCTAATATGCTGCTTAAGAAAGGAGTTTCTCCACGAGATGTAGTGCAAGCTGTTTGCAGAGGACTGCACAGAGGAGAGAGGGACTTTGGTGTCAAAGTTAGGTCCATACTTTGCTGCATGAGACCGGAGCCTGGTAATAATATGTTTACCTTCTATTGGCCACTGTGGGTGGAAAAGCGTTATGATTGGTCGATGGTATTCAAGGCAACCATGAGCCAGTCATGAGTAACTCTTGTCCATTCAAGCGATCCCAAAATTGTTGCACCGCAAAAAGCTTGAGCCCATTCGCCTTATAGCCTTCTGGAGTGTTGGTCTGTTCTGTGGGTCTGTGTTGTGTCGAAATGCACTATGGGACTTCCTTTGGAGCGTGTTTGGCCGACTTTCCCTTGTGATTTTGTAATAAAGGGCTTTAGATTTTAAGACGAGGACGACTACGAGTTCGAGATTTCCTCAATACCAAGTAGCGCGCGCGTGAACCAGTGTCATTTTGGCGGGAAAACGTGGTAGGCTAGCCGTCGTCATTCTACTACGAGTTTTGGCGACAATGTCGTGGTAGCGGAAACGAGTTATAAAAAAAGTGTTGGAGGTCTCATCATTTTGCGGCTGAGAGATTGCTTAACCTCCTTGTCAATAAAGACAAAAGTGCTTGTTTTTTTTGGTGAAAAAGAAGTACAATGAAGCTTTCCGGGGTGTCTATTGTTTAAGTCAAATCTCGTACTCGTAGTCGCTCTCGTCCTAGAATCTTAAGGTCTCTAATAGCTTAGACTAAGAGTAGTCCCCATTTTTGCTCAGGGATAGTAGAGCAAGAGAAACGCGATTGCGCGTAAAAATCGCCCCACGCGAGAAAGGGGAGACAGGGTCTCCCCTTTCTCGCGTGGGGTGATTTTCGTGCGCGCTCGCGTTTCGCTCGCTCTACTATCCCTTAGGAAAAATTGAGGACCACTCGTAGTCTCCTAATAGCTAAAAAAGGGACGTCAGCGTCCTCCAGAACTGTCTCATACTGCGTTTTGACTCAACATGTATCTATCCCCCCTTTTTCCCTAAGATCGTCCAGATTGAGCGCTTTGCGTTACGGGTGGCCATCTTGGATGAGTGTCAAAACTACCTGGGTGGGGGGACAGTTTGGGACGAAGCTAGAAAGGTCTATTCTTTTAACCTCCCTCCCCCCACCGCTTTAAACCTCGACGCCCGCTCCCCTCGGTACATATGATACCAAGATGGCCGCCAGTAACGGTAAGCCTTTGTATCCAGCCTTATGGGCAACTTACATTGTACGCGCAAATTGTCCAATATCCTAGTACAGTCGAACATCCATGTGCGACCACCTGTCCCAAGCGACCATGATCCAAAATACCTTTTTTTTTTTCAGTCGAAGCTTTACAGCTGGAACCTCTCGTAAACGACCACCTCCCGAAAGTGACCTCAACCTCGACCACGACCTTGTACTGTCCTGAAAAACTCAAAAACTAGCGCCTGTTTCTGCGGGCTAACGGGCCCAAGTTCTACGGCAAAAGGGCCGACTCATTTTCATTGTTCATCCAAAATATTTATTTCTCCGTCTCCGATTGGCTGGTATTTTGTGGCTAAGTGCTATTTCGATCTAACGCTGGCCCTAAACGTTTTTTTTTTTTTTCTTACGAGCGCCAATAGTCTTATGAAAAAAATGAAAATAGGGGTCATGTGTGACGCCGCGGAAAATTGACTGTACTGAGAGAGGACAGTTGAAAGTAGAAGCAGATCTAGAATTATAAATGTCGGTTTCTGTTGCTTATGTATTTTCAATGCTTGAAATCCTCTTTTTAGAGTGGTCATTAGAAATTCTTTCCTTATGCAAAGAATTTTCAAGCGATGGTGTCGTAGGAATTGACTTGGCCGGAGACGAAATACTTGGAGAGATTCCAGCGATGAAAGGACATATTAATGCTTTTAAGGTATGTTGTAAGTTAAAGCCCTGTATATACCTTTTACGACGCATGGTTGCTATTTCCCACACTGAGAAATACATACTCTGCAATGCGCTGGTTTAGCTTTACCAGAGCGTGTTATTTGGAAAAATCAGGGACCCATAATGGTGGGGACGGGACGCGGGACGATTGGCAACGACGATTTCTGCGTTTACGATGTTTCGTTAAAAGTTGATGCCGTGTAACGTGGATACGCGAATTAATTATTAACACCCCATGGTCCTAGAGAATTATGACATATGTTTTGTATAATAATGTTGCTATTTTCATATAGGAGGCCAGACAGCTGAAAATTCACAGAACAGTCCACGCGGGAGAAGCTGCCCCGGCTGCTAGCGTCAAAGAAGTAAGACACAACAAAAGGTTCCTAGGCCTACAGTTACCATTTTAGGCAAATACAAAACAAAAGAAGGCCGCTAGACCACTTGAAATCCTTTGCAGCTGGGTGTCATGTGACCTGTCTCATGTAAAAGTATCTTATAGTGCGATTTTCGTATGACCTTGAAATGAAAACGCGCGAACAAAATAGAAACAACAAACGAACGGAAAGAGAGCGATTTGATTGGTTTATCGAACGGATACAAACGCGCGTGGCTTTTGATTGGTTAAGAGAACGCTCGGGTGAAAAAACTTCATGCTCGAGAACTTTCTAGAAATCTCACGATACTTCGCTTTGACGTCATACTGCAACACGATTGGCCAATCGAACAATGCCTTCTCCATATTAGGTTTTTTTTGGCGGGAAAACGAAGAGTGCATGTTTTGATCTTTTCATCCATTGGCTAATAAAACAAATAACGAACACTTTCTCATACGAAAATCGCTCTGACACCCCTAAAAATACTAGCTTTTGAGGCCCTGTCCACACAAATCCGGAAATTTGTTGAGAGTCCTTTACTGTTTTCCTGGTTGGTTTTGCCATTTTAAAGGACTTTTTCCACCTGTTTGGCGCGAAATTCACCGGTCGAAAATTCTACCGTTGACGTCATGACAATTGACCAATAGGATAGTGAGAGATATTTGAGGCCGCTCCCGGCAAAGTATGCACTGGGGCTCGCTTCACTCACTTTTAAGAACGTATGAGAGGTCGGACTTATAGTAAGTCTAAAACTCTTAGTCTTATGACGCCTCAGTTAAAGAGTTATTACATCTTGCATCAAAATCGCATTTTGCGTCAACGTTTCTACGTTTTGTATCAGTTATTTCCTTTCGTGGCGAAAAACGTTATTCTTGCTTTTGAATATTATCTGGACGAAATGAGTGACCTGCAACTGGGCGGTAATGCGCGCTTAATGCGGCTTTATCTGTTTTTAGCTTCTAACAGTTGCTGTATTCTTTACTTTTTTTTCCTTTTTCTTCTAAGGCGTTAGATATTCTTCATGCGGAGAGAATAGGCCATGGGTACCATGTTTTAGAAGATGACATGCTTTACAGAAGAATAATCGATGAAAACATTCATTTGGAGGCAAGTTAACAATTCACAGTGTGCCTTCCTGAAAGCTTGTCCGTATCTTATATCGCGATGATGTCGAAAGAACGCGAACTTTTCGTCTTTTCGCCGCCCCAGCCGTCGCGGTAAATTTATTTTAAACTCCCTATCAACGCTGGCGACGGTAACGACGACGGAAATAAAAGCAATGGGTTTAGCCTTAGCAAAACGACAACTTTTCACGCGCTTTACGCGAGAAGATAGAAAATCAAAGTTTGGGTTTTTTAAACTTTTCATCTGACTTGTAATTTTGAAACAAACTTTGAACTACAAGGAGTGATACTTTCATAGACATTAAGAAGTAATGTCTTCACTAACGTTGAGTTTTTTATAGTGAGTAATTGAGTAATCTCTCTCTTTCTCATTGACAGGCCTGTCCAACCTCCAGTATATTGACTGGTGCGGTCAAACCTTGCTTCAGTACACACCCTTTAAGAAGGTACGTACTTAGGGGTTTGAGAAAATGAGGGGTGGGGGAGCAGGGAGGGAGGAGATGAGGGGAAGTGGAGTGCATATCATCATCTCTATATGGGGCTCTAGATCTAGACTAGGACGGAAATTATAGGCGAGAAGGGAAAGGTTCGAGTCCATGCGCATTCTTAACTAGAGAAGGAAACGGAGTCATAATGAGAGATACACAGCGCTGTGATCTAGGGAAAACATAATTATGTTCCGATTATCCCTTGCAACTCCAGGGCTTACGATCCATTGAAAACCTAATTTTAAGAGTCGAAAAGCAAAAGAAAAAAAACCAACCACAAAGCTTAGGAACAAGCATTGCATCTTCTGCTTCTGCATACCACCCCGATAATCTGATTTTCACACAGATCGTAAGTTAAGGATCGAGTCGTAAGAAAACGGAAACGTTCGGATTCCGATTCCTTCGAGCTTTCGACTGGACTTACAACTCCGAGGTTTGATTTCAATAGGTTTTAGGGGCTCTTACGACTCCCCTTTCTGTTGTAAGTGAAAGGTAGCCCTAAAAGCGCAACCTTGCACCATGATTCGGCTGTAAACCTGCCGAGGGTTACGTTGCTGGAGTACTGATATTAGACAGCTTTAGATTTAGGGACGAGAACGAGAGTACGAGTACAAGATGTAACTTAAAATTTTTGCAGGTGTTCTAACAAAATAAATACACCCTGGAAAGCTTTATGTTACTTTTTTTCACCAAAAAAGTTAGCGCGGTTATTTACACTGAAGAAGGTTAAGCCCTCTCCCGAAACCAAAATGACAAAACTTCTTACAGTTCATAACCTATTCCCACCACTACGACATTCTCGCTGAGACTCGTAGTAGAATGACGACGGCTATCACGTTTTCCCCGCAAAATGACGCTGTTTCACGCGCGAGCAATACTCAGTATTGAGAAAATCTCGTACTCGTAGTCGCCCTCGTCTCAGAATCTAAAGCTCTCTGTTATTCCATGCGATTCGACTTTAAGTGCCTTTCCTTACAGTGTTATTCGCCGTAAATTGTGGTTTTGTTCACTGTGGGAAGGGTCATTGTACTTCCTCATTCCAAAAACTACATGGGGAATGGGTACAAGCTTTCGGTGCAACGGTTTCTAGGATATCGTTTGGGCGTACAATAGTTACTTATGACTGGTTCATGGTTGCCTTGAATACCATCGACCAATCATAACGCTTGTCCACCCTAAACGACTATCCCAGAAATCACTGCAACCAAAGCTTGTACCCATTCTCCCTAGAGTTGAAGAAACGAGGGAGAAACTGGATGAAGTTTACTTTCGCAAAGACTTCCGGGACTAAAACAAAACTGAATGCAGGGCTGGCACTACGGCAAAGGGCTGATTTATTATAGGCCAATATTTCGGCTCACAAAATTAACCTTCCTCAGGGTCAGAGCTATACCGAGAGAAGATATATTTAACGACTCCTAAAATTTGAATTTAATATTCACTTAAGTGGTTAATAATAATTGTCGTTTTTTATGCCATGAATATCTCACTCATTTTGTTTGTGTTTTTGAAGGTTCGCACAAGACAGGGTGAACTTTTCTCTGAATTCAGACGATCCTCTTGTATGTCATACCACTAAAGATCTTGAGGAAAAGATAGCTATTAATAAAATTGGACTGAGTCCTGCAGAAATAACGCGCGCGGTAAGTCTTGCTTTATTTTGGTATTTCACAAAAATTTTGCAAAATTGGACGTTTCTAAAAGAACTAGAATGAGTTCAGGATACGTTGAATTTTAAATCTAAGTTTTGGCTCGTTTGTTGAAGGCACTGTTGCCTTCTAGGCCAAATAAAACTTAATTATTAACACATTGGACTAGAACGCGCAATACCATTTCAACTAGAGGATGGTACTGGTCAGTGGCGGTTCCTGGCCTTCAGATAAGGGGGGCCGTCACCCAGATCCTGTGATAAGGGGTGGGGGAAGCGCTCTTCAAAATTTTTTTTTCGACCTTTCGGGCCTCAGTTTGGTCTAAAAATAAGGGGGGCCCGGCGCCCCCGGGCCCCTCCCCTGCATCCTCCACCACTGGTAAAGAGAGTTACAACTGACTCTTGTTGGATAATAAACCTATATCCACACTTGGTGCACGAGCACTAGTGCCTGGGTACCGGCACAAAATGGTGTTGTGTTCACACCTTGATTACCTGATTGTGTAATTGGGTACATTATTTGCTTCATTTCGTCTGAGTTGTCCTCAGTCGTCTCTATCTACATTTGGATGCACGAACGGAACGCGTTCCTGCATCCGTCGGAACGGAACGCGTCGGAACGCGTTCCCTCGCGTGTGCGCGAGGGGTGATTAAGGTGAACTAAAGGGAGATACTCCCATCACCCCTCGCGTTTTTGACCTTGTTCCTCTCGTAAATATTGATATAGACTGTTTACAGATCCCTGTTTTTTTCGTAAGATCGTCACGATCGAGCTCCTACCGGTACGGGCGGCCATCTTGGTTTCATATCGATTTGACACTCATCCAAGACGGCCGCCAGCAAAACAAAAAGCCTTTGATCTCGACGATCTTACGGAAAAATAGGGGACTGTGAACAATCTAATATTGACAGGAGACTAAGAGAAGACTGGGAATGAGTCAGTCATTTCGCGCTGTCAGACGCCATTTTGAAACGTGAGCGTGACAGGAAGCGATGGGTATGCAAAGCCCAACATTTTAGTCTTAGCTGCTTTGCCCACTGGGGTACAAAAAATCGAATATTAAATACAATAAATTTTGCCCATTCAGATCAATGCGCAGCCTTTAAGGGAAATAGTTCACCCAAACTTAAAGCGAAGGAAAAAAAAGGAGCAAAACTGTCCTCCCCTTTTAACCTAAATATCCCAACGCATGCGAGGCATAAGGTGTTGCTTAATGCAAGACATTCTTATGAGGGGGTCTCAGCAGCTGATCATATCCTAGCTTAAGTTCCAGAATATTAATCCATGGGTACTCAATTCTGCAGGCGCTAGTCAAATTTAATCATAGGGTGCCTTAGAAGTTATTTTTCTTTCTGTATTTTTTCAGACATTTAACGCCGCAAGGGCCTCCTTTCTTCCCGAGAATGAAAAACAAGAACTTATCGACCAACTCAAATTAGTACATGGAATTTAGTAACTGTTTTATAGAATCTAGGTGGTGTAAATTGGTATATTTTTTCTGAGATAACTAGCGAGCGAAACAGGCGAACATCCTCATAATTCGCGTTCCGCGATAGCAAAATATTGTACCGGTCATTGAAAAGAAACTAAAGTTCCTGCTGATCTCAAAAATACTGGTGACAATCAGAGAAAGATTAGGGAGGGTGGAAAGTTCGATCTGTGGGGCTTTCGTCGACAACTTACTCTGTCAAGCGCGGTCAAACAAGAGAATTAATTTTGCAGAAGCAAAGCAAATTACTTCAATGCTAAGGTTACAAGTTAATTGCACTATTCAAAGTATGATATATATTGAATACGCTGTTAATTTACTGAATGGTGAATGAAATACCACTAAGTCCCACTTTGACCGTGATGGACCTTCCCTGCCCCTCTTCCCGCCTTCCAAATGATTCCGGTTCCGCCTACAACATGTCCCACAGATTCGCGCACGGTAATACTAAAGGTTTCGTGTATTATATCTCAAAAGAGCGCGCTCGCGTAAGCGTTATAGTAAGCATGAAGCGCGAGCATTTCTTTGAAAATTTTATAATGTAATAGTTTCAAATTGTGTCAGATTGGAGAATGACTGTTTCATGTAATACATCTATACTATCCAGCTAATGGGGTTTTCGTTTTTTTAACAAAAAAGTCAAAACAAATTGTCGCCACAGTATAAACTGACCTTGATGAAATATTTGTAAAATTTGATTATTATTTTTATGAAATCAGTGTGTCTTTATTGAAAATGTACATTGGTAGCAACAGAACAATGGAATGAACATATAATAATACTCATTTGTATAATAGATTTTGTGAAATCTCTCAACCGCGTGGTTTGATTAGACAGATGATTCTGGAAACAATTCTGCTTAGACCAGCAAAAAAGAAATGAATTTGAGTTAAGCCACGTAACACGTTGTATAGTGATACCTTCTAGCACGAAGGAAAATGAAATGGTGATTTTCGCTCTCGAGTTCAAAAAAGCAACGCGACAAAGGTGGCGACAGTGCGCGCATGTCTAACGTCTATGTTAACTTTACGCTATATGCGGATAGCTTCTCATGTGGACGTGAAAAATACCCCGGTATAGCAGTAACACCGGCCTGTTCACACTGCGCCGAAGGGTGCCATAGAAACATAATCCAATATGTGACAATCCACTTTCAAGATGGGTGCGGCTCAGCTTCGCTCCGCCGCAAAAATCCCCTCCGAAATCTCTGTTCTAAAGTGTGAACAGAAGCCATATCAGGTATGGTTGTCGTACCGGTCTAAGAGTCATCCCGTATAGTGAAGACAGTCTTAAAACTGTGATTTGTTCTGTTGTAAAGCACGCAGGAACTGGCTAGAGCACGAAAGACGTGTCGAGGGAAACACGAGACGTGGTTTTCTTTAATGCTTTTCAACAGAACAGAACACAGTCAGGACTTCTTTAGCTGTTTTATGATTTAAGAATCCGTTAAGTTCCCTACGCATTACTTCACTCTTTTTCAACCGGTCAGTATTGTATTTTAAAAACAGGGAAAAGGAATAGAGTTCATATTTATGGCGGTTTTAATTGGTTTTATTTGTTTAATTAAAATATATATTAGACATTTCTGCTACTAAATAATCAATCAACATCGATTCGTCATAGAGTACCCTTGGGCCACTTGCAATGTTTTTGAGCAATTGCGACGGCAGTGAATACTTCACTTATAAAGAGATTGGCATTCTTTTAAGCTTATTCCCAATTATTTGGACTCGCCCAATTTGCCAAATGTAGGGAAATTTTCCTGGAAATGAATTCTTAGAAAAATGGTAATAATAAAAAAATGCGTTATTTAAATTTCCCAATGTGCGGTTGGCTGGCTCCAGATTTACCAAACCGTCATCAGCTTAGACGACTTCAAGAATTGTGTTCCTTACAACAACAGGCCATTGCAAAGGAACTATACTTAACATTGTTTAATACGTCTTAGAAAAGTGTAAACGTTATAACAAAACGATGGATCATACCTTTTCCAGTTATGATTCTAGCTCCGGCCCCCTGCTGTCAGAGCTAGGATGAGACAAACCTTTCCACACGCAGATTTAAGCTCGTCGCTATAGAAATGTTCAAGGTGTACAATAATGTGGCACTCAATACCTGTGCCAAACATTTTTGAAAATGAGGTTCACCTTTGATTACTAGCTACGGGCCCTTCTTCTCGATTTCAATTCCCTCTTCCCAAAACTAATTATGGCAAAAAACATTTTGGCTATAGGAGCGTATTTGTTTGGAACAAATTGCCCGAGGATTTGCGTGAATGCAAATCAATGAACTTATTTAAATCTAAATTGGACCGCTTGCTTCCCAGCTTCTTTGATTCCTTATTATAATCATAGTTTAGAATATTTTATCAAAGGTTAATAGCCAGATAGATATATACATATTTTTAACAAGGCTTTTATGTATATCAGCTTTGGCTGATAAAACTACCGTGTCTAAATAAAACATCTATCTATCCATGGCCTATACATCTATCTATCCATTGGTTTTACATCTTTCTGGCTTAATTCTCTGCAATATTCTTGCAGTTTGAGAACAATAGGATTTCCAGAAGGCCAGTAGTCATAAGCAAAAAGCACGCTCACGTTTTAATTGTCATAATTAAAACCAAAGTTCTTTAACAAGGGTGGTTTCAAACTGAGGTGCTTGTTTAAATTTGCGGGCATTTTCTATTGATTCCATGTCGCTGACTCTTTTGATAACTTTGGTCAGGAGGTTAACGAGGTGGTCGTGAGCAACATGTTCTCGGAAAACTTTCACAAGTACGCGAACAAAATTACTTCCTAGGTTGGGATATCTATATGACACGTATCCCTCAACTGTTGAGTACGCAGTTAGGAAATCTGTTTGCCCAGCCATCCTCTCTGGTGAAGGACTTTTCGATAGATCAATTGGCGAATCAGGGCAGGGAGAAGGCATTTGAACAGAGGGCGAACCACATGCATTAGTCACGACATTAACCCCTTCGTCCTCTTTATCCCCTCTGCATGCTTGGACAAAAAGGAGCTTTGGTTTTCCCCTTAGTGTTGCACAGCTGGCGTTGGAAAGCATGTCTTTTATTGTCTGGATTGGCAACGGAACACCATCAGAGCCAAATACTTCGCCACTCCTTCCATGACTCATGAGCCAGAGCACAAAACAATCGTAGTCACTGTGGTCCTTTCCGTATGCAAAAAAATCTACCTCGTTCAACATCTCGTTTTTGGTACGATTCTGACTAATGTGTACTTCAAATCCCAGAGCGCTGAACATTTCTTTAACTTGATGGACATCTTCCTCTGAGCCGTGACGTGGTGCTTGTCTGCCATGTTCAGTATTGTCTTGAAACATCTTGTTATTAATTATCAGTACAATCCCTCTTGGAAGAGCAGTCATTTTGTAGACAAAGTCTGTTCCAGGGTGGTGACCTGGGCGAACGGCTACGTAAAAAAAAAGAATGTTCATTAAAATTGATGATCCAAAACAGGGAGCGAAGCAGGGCACGTTTCCTGGTTGCCGACCGGTTTTGGACCGCAGACGAATTCTGGTTCCCTATACTAGACTAAACTTCCCAAATCCCTCCTATCCTAGAGTAGCTTTTAGGCTGAGTTACGTCAATTTAAACTTGCCGATTTGGTTTTTTATATTTTTGAGTGGCAATTCCCGGTTTCCCTAGTCTAGACTAAAATCTTCAACCAATTGATCAGCTTCCTGGAAAATGATACCCTATTCTAGACCCAAGGTCTCTGACTTGTATACCCTATCCCAAAGTAAACTGCTTGAAAACCATACCCTTTACAGCGGGATATGCCTGTATAGCCCGTATATGGTAGTAATGTACTTGTTTTTAGGGGAGCAGTTTTATATCACCAAGGCAAGTTATACATGGTGAAGACGATCTTAAAGAGCAATTTCCGAGGATTTTGGTGAAATGAAAGTAATTTCTGGTGGTTACAGAAAGTTTTTCCTCACCTTTGATTGGAAACCATTTTTCCAGTCCTGGAACATTTTTAGTTTTATTCTCGAAGCTCTTTCTGCAGATGTCGATTTGCCCGTCTTGCAGAATTTTGAGAAGGCACAAACAATCATCGTGCCTACATGCCACTTTGCCGTGGCTATCACAAATGCTGTACTCCCCAGGGCAGTCGGGACATGCGACGCACCAGTTATATTCCAAACTGGTCAAGTAGGGCCACTCATCCAACAAAGAAGTCATTGTCTGTTTTAGAAATCTCCACACGAGAGCAGCCATTTCTTCAATTTCTGTCAGTGGAGGCCCTTGACCCTGCGGTGTTTTAAAAGGACGTAGGAGAAACTTGATGAAGCTTTTCATGCGAACACAGATTAGCTGGTGGCGGAAATCCTTTGACAGCATTGTAAACTTAGCTACCCCATCAAAGAGGCAGGGTTCTTCCTTGAATTCAATTTTGGAACACCAACTGATACAACGCGATACAAGTTGCGTAAAAAGCCCGTGTGGAACAAATCCAGATGGAAACTGAAGATATAAGGGGCATGGGTCTGTCAGCGCCGGTTTCAAATGGCATTGTCCAGATGGTAAACGTAGTTGCGCTGGAACAAAGTACTTCACATCATGTATAGGAAATGCATACTTAGCAATCAAACCAAACTGTTCCATCAAGTGTAAGATGTTTTCTTTGGCAAAACTTTCCTGACAAAATTTGGAAAACACATGATCGACGATTTCCATTGAGAGAACACCTGTTTTCTCCATTGTTTCCCACAGTTGGGAATGTTTGGATTTCTGTGAAAATGGAACAAATATGTTACCACAAAAAAAAACATAGACGTGGTGTTCTTAAATTTAAAACGCTCTCCAATCGTGCGCATCCTCAAAATATTAATTAAAAACACCTTTTTATCTGCTGTTTGAAATATTGTACCTTTAAATGACCTCAAGTAAGCTCATCTTGGAGGAAGCAGCGTAGGCGCCCTTGCCCGAAGAAATTACACAATGCACTAACGCTTTGGTGTTGTAAACGGGATACAAAAGTACTTACATCGTATGAAAAAACAAAAACGTTTACAAGTCTCACGCGTAATGAAATAGTAAGAATTCAAGTTATTTTCAGTGAAACCTTGCATAGTCTCTACGGTCAATAACGAGTCTATTTGATCTGGTAAAATGAGAAACTCACTTTGAAAGTTCATTCCTCTCGTGGCGTCGTCCGTTCTGTTCACAATGTTTCATAAGAGTGCTCAATGTGGATTTTAGTGAGGCTATACAATCTACTCTGTCACATCGTGTTACGAGGATAAGTTTCCAGTATTGAACTTATCACTTTATCAAAAATGTATAGAGATCTCAGTTTCCCAGCTCACAATGGACGCCACGAAACAGAATCAATGAAGGTACTGGGATAAAGAGTGAATAACATGTAGGTATCGACACCATGCACGCATCTAGATTTGACATATGCGCATTTAGACTGACATTTGAAAACGACTGTCGTCGTTTCAGTACTCTTTGGTTTGACTTTCTTTTTGTGTTTTAGTCTTTTCTTCAGGGCTGCTTCCCAAAGAACAGAGCGTTTTTTGAGGGATCCCGTCCCCCTTACCCCGTAAGCCTGTGGCGAATAAGCTGTGTGGTAACGAATTTCTGCGATGTTGCATAATTTCAATGTATTTCTAACCCACCGTAACCACGTTCATAACAATAAATACCACGAAAATCATCACTTATCCTAAAAGTTTTACTTTTTAATTACCATATCGTTGAAATGACGGATGGTTATAAGTTTCCTGAAAATGTCAATCAGCCATTGTGGTTGCAGTATAACTGTGTTTCGGTGTTTGACAATGTTGCCAAGGTCATGATAAAATTCCAGCATGGTGTCCATCTCCTTCTCGTCTTCGATGAAGCAAAAGTTCCGAACATAGGTTCGTAGATCATTTAGGTCTATGTAATGCATGTTCGCTGCAACCAAGTGTTTAATGACCTTCTCAAAATTAAACCATCTGCAGAATAAACGAAGTTATGACAGAAAAAGGTAAGAACGGTAGGCGCCAGAAATATATACGCTAAGGTTATTTTTGAGTCGTAATAACGTCAGTTTGACTTGTCCATCGGTTAGGTGTAGCTTAAAATTTAACGGCAATCTGAATGAAATTGAGACAATATAACACACATCATGAAGGTCATTACCGTACATAAATTTTAAAAGGTGCACATGGTTGAAAAGTTTTTTAAATACGATGTAACTTACACAAGAGACAGGGGTAGTGGGACGAGCACGGGTAAAGGTTTGGCGAAAATTCAAAGATGTTCAAAGAAGCCTTTTTTAAAGTGACGATTTTGACAAAAATGGCGAACATGGTGACATTGGCGTCAAATGAAAATTTTAACTACAATTCCAAGGGGGGCGGGGCTCGAAAAGAGAAGATTTGGCAAAAAAGGTTAAACGAAAATTGTTACTACTTGTCCCCTTGAAAAGAAGCTTGCGAGCAAGCTCTCCGGGGCGCTCTAGCGGCGGGACGCGAAAAGGAAGGACAGCTTGCAATTAAGTCTCTGGAATTTTAATGTCTGCATCGAAATAGTCGATGCACTGATTGGTGCATATGACATTAATAATGTCATCACCCTTTGCGCAGTGTTTTTCAATGTTTGTTTACATTCGCGATCGTTTCCGCTTCCCGCTGATAGGCGGAAATCTGACAGCTTAGTTGAAGGGGAGCCACAGGGGAATTGGCGGCAGGATTCAAATTCCAGAGACGTAGTTGCAAGCTCTCCTTCCTTTCCCTGTCCAGCCGCCAGAGCGCCCCGGAGAGCTTGCTCGCAGGCTACTTCAAAAATTGGCGTCTGACGAATTTTGCGAAAATGGTGATTTGACGAAAAATTGCCTAGTAACTGGTTTAAAGAGAATTCTCATTACATGTCCAAAGATCAGGGCCCTTGAATTTGACGAAAATGACGAATATGGTGGAAATGGTGATTTGGCAATAGTTGGTCAAAGGTTTAACGAAAATTCTAGTCACGTTTCCAAAGGGGCCTCTTGAAAACTGGCGATTCTAACGGAAATTGCGAGGCATAGAAGATCTCCCGACTCATAGCAAAGAGGGATGGGAGTGAGGGGAAAACTTTTTTCCGAAGAGAGGTAACCACCGATGGTGAAAGCAAAAGGGAGCGAATGCGGGAATGCATGCTCCTTTTTACGAACACTCCCTTAGGACGAAGTAAAAGATTGGCTTTTGAAAGAGAGGCTACATTGATGGAGTCGGAAGACCAACCTTGTAGACCAAAAAGGCATATTGTATCGACATAAATAACATTATTCCTTAACATAATGTTTGGTTTTCGTCAAAATAGCCCTTCGTAACCTTCCAGCAATTTTTTTTTTTTTTGCCAGACTCGACTTTTTTGTCGTTGCTGGCTGGTTTTCACTATTCATGCCATTTTTGTCATAATCGCTTATCTTCAAGGGATCACATTTGGCATCCAAACCTAATATTTGTCAGATTCGCCACTTTCATCGACGTTTCTACTTAACAAGAATACCTTTTGTAATCTCATTTACATTTTCGCCAGCCAAAATCGCCAGATTCAACATTTCGCCACTGCGTGCATTTCTGGACATAAATGTGTATCTCAGAGATATGAGACTAGCAGCCATTTGATGTAAAAAGGCGGTTTCTCGTCCAAGTCGGCTCAATATTTTTCAAACTGGTTGTAACGTTCAAGATCATCCAAGAAGAAAAAGTACTCAAAACTTTCACAGCCTGGAATTGTGATATTATAACACAGGATGAAACTGCTTTAGAGTAATGTTTTATGGCAAAACTTACCGAAGAGGCAACTCCTCTCCCATGTATGGCTCCTGCTTTAGCACCTCCATTATTTTGTCTTTGAGATCGACGAGCTGCTTTTCGTCTGAACCTGACTTGTTAGAAATTGCAAAGAAAGGACGAATCACTTGCTTTGCAAAGCTTTTTCCTGAAATCGCTTTTTGGATCTGGGATTCAATGTCCTTGATATTACTTTTATATGGTTCATCAGCATGCGTTCCTACAATGAATACCGGAGGACGCAGGTATTCCAGCTCCCTCTCTTTCTTTGTATCAGCGTTCTTTTGTTTTGAACACATAGTACTTACTGAAGCAAGCCATGACATGAGGTTGTCTAAATTTGTCTCAGAATATGCGTTTCTTAGAGGTACTTCGCGACCTCCTTGTTTAAAAGAGGGTTGTGCCTCCGCTTCAAGTGGCTTGTTCAAATTGTAGACCAACAGATAAATTGCTCTTTTCGTCAAAAACACAGGATATGAAGCATAATAAAGACGTTGCCCTGCAAAGTCCCATAGGTCTAGCGTCGTGTGATGTTTAGTTTCTTTCGCATCTTTTTTCAGATTTAATCCCTTTAAATGCTGAACAAGTATTTCTGTGAAGTCTTCTGGGGGACGGGCTGGATCAATCTTCAAATCGGGTACGGGAATTGTCGGTTCTGTTGTCATTATTTCTGTTACGTCTTCTGGAGGAGAGGCTCCTTCGATATTCACGTCGGGTATGCCATTCGTAGGCTCTTCAATCACGTTTTCCAAATTTTTAGGTATGTGAGAATGAAATCCAGCTCCTTCGGTGTCTTGCTTCTTTTTTTGTATGGAAATATTCTAAACATATGAAGAAAGAATTACTAGGAAGGGGAAAAGGGTAAATAAAACATTTGGCAAAACTATCATGCTAGTTGTTAAAAGAGCTACTTTCCTATAGTACAGACGTAAATGCAGTGAAAGGAACCGGCAGAATGTCATTTGCATGAATTAAAACTTGGACAGTTATGTTACCGTCTAGTGATTCTAGGTTTAATACGTACTCCTTCCTTGAAAAAAAGAAATAACCAATCATCTATGAAAAAATAGTTAAAAACCTGAAACTCTTCAACCGGTTATAATAAACAACCTAAAATAGCACCCGACGACAGTTTAGTAGTAAAAATACTGATTACAATCATGAGATAAAGAAAAAAGGTGATGACATCATCGGCGTTAACGTATTCTATTTCCACTGTCAAAAACGGCCTCAACGGTGTGCCCTATACTACTATCTAGACCCTACTGTATTACTGTTCATTAGTCAAATATGATAGATAATTTTAGTTTTTTTTGACAGCGTTTGCCAGCATATTGGTATTGTTAATTTCGGAAATTTTGGCAAAATTAGCGAAGAGTTATTGATGGAGTGAGTGTCCTTCAAGTGTGAAGTTTTATAGATCAGGCTTCTTACTTCCATTATTTTAGGGTAGACACTTAGTAAACAGGCCCCAGTAGTTCAAATAAAGGTGGATTAAGCTATTCACTAGATAATTCTCCAGAGAATGACACAATTGCTTAACCTAATACTTATTTAACTGGATAATGATCAATCCAGTTGATAGTGCTATCCAAAGATTGAACAACAGGGGCCAATGCGAACTACGTTAATAAGCTAAACTAGTTTTTGCGGGGTGATGGTAAGGACATTTTGCTAACCCTATTCTCTAGATCTTGTCCTTCCTGGTTCGCGTTGATTTTCTGTTCCTGAAGTTCTGCTGCAACCATCTTTGCAAGCTTGTTGACAAAATGAGAGACATCGAGCTTTTTACTGCTGATCTTCCAATTCGTTGCGTGATCGACGTCAAATTCAAATACTGATGGGTCAACTTCTACCTCGTGTGTACTCTCTTCTTCTGGGTCAAATGGCAGGCCAAGCAGATGTTTTTTTAAACTCGTCTTTCCCGCTCCATCTTGGCCGATGAGCATGATTCGACCATGATACACCTTTACCTTTCCATTCTTCAAAGCATTTTCGTAAGCACGTTTCGCCTCAGGTCCTCGAGCTATGATTTCACTTGGTACTATTGGAAACAAAACGAAAAAAACTGAGACAAAGAAGGAAATGGCTAAAAATATCATTGCCGCTTTAGAATGTAGTTGGGTATCAATAAGTGTTCTTGAACTGCTATTCGCATCGTAGTTGTAGCTAGTGCAAGTTTTAATCGTTTTAGTAGCTATTTTTGCCCTTTAGAGAAGAAAGACGGCAACATCAGCGCGGAATTAGTACGAACGTGGAGCTTCTCTACGCAAAAGTAATTTATCTCCTTGTGCTCTTTTGCCCGCAAGCGCACTGAAGCAAAAACACTTTAATGTGGCTAGTTTGTGTTCTTTAGGGAGACACCTCTTTATGGAGCTGTGTCACCGGTGGGGCATGCGCGAGCCAATGACAACGAAGTTGAGAAAGGTGGCCCAAAGTTTTCAAGTTCTGTCAGAGATTTTGGAAGGCTGTTTTTATCTATTTAAATCTCAGCCATCGTTTGATAGTTAGCGAAGTTTTGTATTAAGAATCGTTCTATGGTGATTACAGAAGACGTTTTTTGCTTTATTTTGGAAATTTTTTGCTCTTGGATTTTTTTTCTACATGGATTTACAGTGTCCTCTTATCAGCGGCCTTTCCGCTCGCAGAATTGTGGCTATTCCACAGTGATTGATTGAATCTTAGCTGGAATTTTCCTTATAGTTCACAAAACGTTTTTGCTGAGTTGTTTTAAAGGGTGCTGGCTCTTGAATTTTTTTTTTGTGTGCTCAAAGTATGTGAACATATAATGAAACGGTTATCGAGTTGGTGGCGGCTGATTTTACGATTAAACGATTACAACAGCATGGCCATGAGTTTCGTGACCAAACTAATCTTCTGGCGAAAGAAACGTTAAAGAATTCGGCTATATTCCTTTTTGTATTTTATCTTGATTCACGGTAACGATAAACACGACCGTTTACTGGTCCAGCTTGTTCCAACGGACTTAGAAAGGCATAAGTACGAGTAACATCCTGTGACTGCCATGTTTTTGAACTGTTTTTAATGTGTTCAAGCATATTTTTGGAAAGCAGCGGAGTCTACGTTTCTTTTTTATTCACGGGCTGCTTACAGTGGAGTCGTAAACCTGTGGTACTTGGTTCTGTTTTTCTTAAGGTCGCAGTGATTCGTCACGATCGAACAATTTTGTGCGCCGATCAAAGTGTGTTTCTCTGAGATCAAAACAAAGACATCAAAAACCGCATCTCTGATTCTGTCAGCACCTAAATTATAAAATCAGTAGCGACAGACAAGTGTAACTGTTAATGATTTGAAACAGTCTTGGTCTTTATCTTTGGTCTAGAGTCTTTTGTAGTCTTTGCTCGAGTGAGGTCATTGCATGAGGCGATAGATAGACAGGCATCTTAAATGACTGATTGGCGCGTTAGAGTTTGTTGATCAAAGTGTTCGCCAAATCCCCAGGAGCAGGGGAGAACAGTATTCAAAGTTCGGTAGCACATAGGCTTTGTATAAGGTGATCATCACATTTGGAGGAACTAATTAATCGCTTTATTTTGTGCAAAGCCGTAATTTTAGCATATTATGCTTTTTTAGCATAATGTCCACAAGAGGCATATAAGACAGGTCCTTGTCCAAACTGACGCCAAGAATTTTAAGAGCAGGCTCAATGCCAGTGAATCAGATCTGCTTCTCAACTGATAAGCGGTATGTGAACTGCCTAGAGTCATTGCTTGAGCCTAGCCTCTTGGCTGCATTGACTTGAAGATGGTTAAGGGAGAACCGTTGGGGCCTAACAGGCTGCCTTGAGGAACTCCACACCGAAAAGGAAGCCACTCAGAAGAACCCCCATTGTATTTCACTCTTTGGAAAAGGCCGGTGAAATACTAATGCATGAATGAGCCTAATCAAGAGAGAATGAGCTAGCTCTTTATCTCTTGGCCTAATGACAGAGTCCTGACAGCCATATACTCGTGACTTGGCAAGTAATTGACTATGGCATTTTGAGTCAGATGCTTTTGATAAATCAACTGCAATCACCCCTACATCCTTTTTCAAGTCCAGGGCTTGGCGCCAGTCTTCCGTTAGTTTGAGTAAGGCAGTACCACATGAATGTCCGCGAAGAAAACCAGACATATTTTTCGAGAATAGAGATGTGAAATGACACATTTTCAGCTGTTCGGAAACCTTAGGGAATGATTGATAAGACACTATTGGGGAGATAATTGGACTTGAATGTTTCATCCTCTTTCTTGTAGACAGGTGTCACATTAGAAAGTTTCCATTGACTAGGCCACACACATGAGGTGATACAGTGATTAAATAGCTTTGTAAGAGGCCCGGAAATAACAGGGGCTGAAAGCTTAAGCAATTTTGGCGATAATCCATCTGGGCCATCAGATTTCATCGTGTTCAAATTAGCAAGACATTCAGCAACACGAGGTATACTGAGTGGCTCGAATGAAAAGTCGATCTTGCGCGTGCTATTCTTGATGGCTAAGACTCTAGGGTAATTAATAAAGTCATCCAAAGAGAGTTCTAGAACACACTCGTCAATTGAAGGTGTTAAGAAATATTTGTTGAACAGTGCTATCATATTTATTGCATTGGACCTTTCGTTGCAAAACATGAAGCTATTAAACTATGCTTAAAACAAATGTTTTAGCAACAAATTTCGTTACCTGTTCTTTCACTTGAAGATCTTTCCTTTTCTTATGTACCGACGATTTAGATAAGGCAATAGCCGACGTCACTGGAACATTCGATGGTATGGAGGAAATAAGTGCGGAACTAAGAGAGGGCATTTTAAATTATATTCAAAGGACACTGCATGAAAGGAGAGACATAATGATACTGGCGGTCTTGCCGACAGGCCAGATAGAAAATCACTGCCGTTCCAGTTATACTACCTGGCATATGTGGTCGGCAGCCAAAACACTAGCCTGCGTAGCAAGCGTTTCCTCGCGAGGTTCGTCTAGAAACAGTAGAAAGCTGGGAAAAGAGCAAAAAAAAAAATGAATGACGGGGGAGGGGGAGGGGAAAGAAGGAACCGCTTGCCCGCAAACCCCACGATTTTGAAAAACTGCGTTCGCCCACGAACGCAGCTTCTGATTGGCGCGGTGCGGGTAGTGTTGATTACGTAGCATTCGAAACATCAATCAAACCAGGTATGCTTTGTTTTCGTGCGTCACAGATCTGGTCTCATCTGGTTTGTGGTCGCAGATTACAAATGCTTTGGACTGATATTTATTTGAATTGTGTTTGTGCGAAGGTTTATGAGATCAGAGTCTTCAAAGTATAATTGGAGATCGAGCAGTGGAGACTAGGAAACGCCAATTTATTGAGAATGACGGCGTGCGGATCTGACTGGAAAAAATGGACTGTTTGTTGGAGATAACATCAACATAAATCAGAACATCGGTACTCGACACTAGCTAAAACCACCGTGGACAAGTGACTTATCAACTTTTTGAAATGGAAAGATTCTTTTTGTTTATTGGAAATTTAGCGGCATCTATTGTAGAGAACGTTTCGACACAGGCTGAAGAGCAACCGCTCTGCAAAACTTATACCCGACGGAGTGAATTGTTCCGGACAAATCATTTTTGACGTGCCGACAAGGTTTCAGACGAGATAAAGCCACACAAAAAAAAACAAGAAATTCCGCAGCAATCGCTCATAGTTTTGACTTTCTTTTATCGAAACTTTTTTTTATTACAGTTCTTGCAATCGCCTGCAACGTGTTCTATTAGAGAACGAAGTAATTTTACAAATCTGATAATCCAGGGGTAATCTGTTCGTTATACTTCTATTTTGACGAGCTGTCAATTTACAAATTAACCGAACCGTGAAATATCAAGGGGCGTTTTCCAGAATCATTGGGTTTGCGGGCAAGCGTTTCCTCTACTCCCCTCCTCCTCCCCCTTCAACCTTTTTTTGTTTCCTCTCTAACTTTCGCCAATAACTTGATTGGAAACGCTTGCGCTTGCTAATGATGCTTGTTCCAACGAGTTTTTCTCCTGCGGGTAGATTATGACTGAGCTAATGTGCATTATTTTTGTCGCTTGTTTTATAGGTCGAGACAGGCATTGATTTTCTGCGGTTTATTTCTGGTCGGAATGATTCGCCCTCTGACGCGAGTCAAAAACATTAATTGTTTTTCTTTGTTCTCTTTTAAAACGTAAACTTCTTCCTTTAGGCTAAGTAAACTTTTTGGTTGTTAATAATTTTCTCCAAATTGCCTCCTGTATCTGAATAACAAAAAGTGATTTACTTTTGTCCTTGTATGTGAAGGTTTCCTGCATTGTTTTGTCACGCAGGGTCTAGCTCGTTAGTAGATTTTGCAGGATGTTAAATTCTCCTTGGTGAATTTAAGATCCAAATTTCGAAGAATGGATGGCAGCTGAAACTGAAGCTACATTAATTATGGAGAACTGCACTATGAAAAGATTAGTAATGATTTTTAATCTCCACCTTGTTTTCCTAAAGTGAATGTGACTCTTGGATAGAGCGCGTCGTTCCTCAACAGTCTCGCGACCGCCGGTTTGATTGACAGATTAAAGACAAGATTAAGGTCCATCTAGCATGGTAAATCAAGGCGCTCTGCGCCAGAGGTTTTTTCTCCCGGCTTCACCGCCCGTGTCTTCGGCCTTTGGCCGACAAAACGAAGCTCCCCCACGCACGCGAGAAAAAAACCTCTGGTACCCAGGGTAGCTCTCTCGTAAACCTGGTGAAATACATTCAAGTATCCCCAGATGGCAACAGAATTTACCATGTTAACCCTTTTCAGACCGGACGAGAACTTTTGAGGTCTCGCAAGAAGAACAAATGTTTTAAAAACAAATTTCGTTACCTGTTCTTTCACTTGAAAATCTTTCCTCTTCTGCTGCCTGATTTAAGGTTTGATCATCATTTTCTTGACATGGCGCTAAGGTCAGTTGGCCGGGATCTCCTTCTTGCAAATTTGTCAGGCTCTGGCTTTCTGTTGAACCTGGTGAAATACATTCAAGTATCCCCAGATGGCAACAGAATTTACCATGTTAACCCTTTTCAGACCGGACGAGAACTTTTGAGGTCTCGCAAGAAGAACAAATGTTTTAAAAACAAATTTCGTTACCTGTTCTTTCACTTGAAAATCTTTCCTCTTCTGCTGCCTGATTTAAGGTTCGATCATCATTTTCTTGACATGGCGCTAAGGTCAGTTGGCCAGGATCTTGTTCTTGCAAATTTGTCAGGTTCTGGCTTTCTGGTGAACCTGGTGAAATACATTCAAGTATCCCCAGATGGCAACAGAATTTACCATGTTAACCCTTTTCAGACCGGACGAGAACTTTTGAGGTCTCGCAAGAAGAACAAATGTTTTAAAAACAAATTTCGTTACCTGTTCTTTCACTTGAAAATCTTTCCTCTTCTGCTGCCTGATTTAAGGTTTGATCATCATTTTCTTGACATGGCGCTAAGGTCAGTTGGCCGGGATCTCCTTCTTGCAAATTTGTCAGGCTCTGGCTTTCTGTTGAACCTGGTGAAATACATTCAAGTATCCCCAGATGGCAACAGAATTTACCATGTTAACCCTTTTCAGACCGGACGAGAACTTTTGAGGTCTCCCAAGAAGAACAAATGTTTTAAAAACAAATTTCATTACCTGTTCTTTCACTTGAAGATCTTTCCTCTTCTGCTGCCTGATTTAAGGTTTGATCATCATTTTCTTGACATGGTTCTAAGGTCAGTTGGCCGGGATCTTGTTCTTGCAAATTTGTCACGCTCTGGCTCTCGGGTAAAACTGGTGAAATACAAGTACACCCAGATGGCAACAGAATTAAACATGTGAAAATGAAATGATCATCATGTCACGAACGTGGGACAAGGAAAAAATCTGATTCCCCGACAGGATTCGAACCTATAACGTCCCAAACACCGGGCGGGCGCTCTATTCACTTGAGCTACGGAGAAGCAACCTTTATTGAAATAAGTGTATGGTCTCGCTCTCCATGAGTTCTTCCTCGCTCAAGTGGATAGACCGCCCGCGCGATGTTTGGGAGGTCATAGGTTCGATTTCTGTCAGGGACTCAGATTTTTTTATTGTCCCACCCACGCTCGTGACATCCTGATCATTTCATTTTCACATTTGTTTCACCGAGCTTAAAAATTTACCATGTTTCATTCTTTCACCAGAATTAACCATGTTAACCCTTTTCAGACCGGACGAGGACTTTTGAGGTCCAGCAATAACAGGGGCTGGACAATTTTGGCCATAATCCATCTGGGCCAGCAGATTTCATAGTGTTCAAATTAGCAAGAGATAACAGCAACACAAGATATACTGACTGGGTCGAATGAAAGGACACTTCTGTGATTCGTAAAGTCATCCAAAGAGAGTTTTAAAACACACTCGTCAGTTGAAGGTGTTGAGAAATATTTGTTGAACAGTGCTATCATATTTATTGCATCGAACCTTTCGTTGCAAAACATGAACATGCTGTATTAAACTATGCTTAAACAGAACAAATGTGTTAAAAACAAATTTCGTTACCTGTTCTTTCACTTGAAAATCTTTGCTCTTCTGCTGCTTGATTTAAGGTTTGATCATCATTTTCTTGACATGGCGCTAAGGTCAGTTGGCCGGGATTTCCTTCTTGCAAATTTGTCAGGCTCTGGCTCTTTGGTGAACCTGGTGAAATACAAGTACACCCAGATGGCAACAGAATTTACCATGAGGTCTCCCAAAACTATGATCGCCAAATTGAGCGAAGTTTCCTAAAATTTAACTAAGAATATTTTCTAGTCGTCGTGAGGTTACCATGGCAACCAAGTTTTGACAGCCATTTTCTATAACAATTGTACTTTACTTACTTATTTCATATTAATTAATTCAGCTTTATCTTATGACGTTTATTATAACTGTCAATGTCATCCGGGCTTGTGAAAATTTTGAGGGAAAAACATGAGTTTAAAATGACCTAAATGGCAGATGCTGGTTCAATTATCAACAGTATAAACATTCTCTCTGAATTTTATAACTTGCAGATTGTTCTGCTTCCTTTACAAGCATCGTTTTATGCACAGATCAAATTCCTTGATTTTATCCAACACATTATTTTGGCTTGCCTTATATTCAGTTTGCTTCTAAACCTGGGTAATGAAGTCTAAAACTTGCACCGTATTTAAAGCTGTGACTTGTCATGTATTACGTGATGATTCCATGATGTCATCATCTGTTAAACATGTTGTGCATATACTACTCATTACCAGTCATACACTCACACTTGGCTTACTTCCGATGCCCTCTACGCCTACAATATAATTGTGCGGGTCCTGGGAACTTGTTAGGGGTCACGTGACCCCTGTCGTGTTGTTCTGTTCGTCCGGACCATGTGCTCGTTGACTCTTTGTGTTCTTTGAAAGTATTTAAGCCTTTATTCGCTCGATACACTACATTTTTGGCAACGAGGAACGTGTTCGGATGCCCACTGCAAGGTAGACAAAGGAAGGGAAGTCCACATGAATCATGCCTACGTTTGGGAAGTTGGACGAGTACAACGAAACTGAAGATTGGCGCCATTACATCGAGCGTGTAAAACATTTCTTCGAAGCGAATGAAATCACAGATCCTGGCAAGAGGAAATTCATTTTTTCTGGTTTGTGTGGGAGCGAAAACCTATAAACTTGTGCGAAATTTGGTTGCCCCACAAGATCCAAAGGATAAAAGCGATGAGGATTTAGCAAAACTGCTCCAAGACCATTCATGTCTAAACCTTCGGCTATTGTTCAGCGATTCAAGTTTAACACCCGCTCCCAACAACCAGGTGAGACCACTTCAATGTTTTTCGCTGAATTAAGGCACCTGTCAGAACACTGTGAATTCGGAATTACGTTAAATGAGATGCTTCGTGATCGACTAGTGTGTGGTGTTCGTGATATCAGAATATAGCGCCGATTATTAGCTGAACCCAAATTAAGACGATTGAAGCGGGCACTTGATCTAGCTCTCGCCATTGTAGCAGCAGATAAGAATGCTTCAGAGATACAGAAGGCAGACGGTCAGGGAGGGGATGCTTCTGTCAACAAAGTAGACGTCAAAGTTAATAAGGGAAGCGAATTTAGTTAGAAATTAGTTGGAAGTCAAACATTTACTGAGTTAGATTTAAGCCATACCTATGAACAGATGCTTGTGGATGAGAACTCTAAGGAATTTTTAACGATTAACACGCAGAATGGCCTGTATAGGTATAACCGTCTTCCTTACGGGGTAGCCTCAGCACCTGGTATTTTTCATAGAACCATGGAGGGTTTTCTTCAAGGAATCCCTTCAACGGGAGTTCTGTTAGATAACATCCTTATTATAGGCCCCAGTACTGAAGAGCATTTAGACAACATCGAGAAGGTTTTGAGATGTCTCTCGGAAGCTGGTCTACGACTTAAGGCAGTAAAGTGTCAATTCATGAAGCCAGTTTTGGAGTGCCTGGGACACCGAGTTGATACAGAGGGGTTTCATCCTGTCGAAACAAAAGTGAAGGCCATTCAAGAGGCCCCAGCACCGAAAAACCCCACTGAGCCGAAGTCGTTCCTTGGTGTGCTTAACTTCTATGGGAAGTTCATACCTAACCTGTCGTCTACTCTGGAACCACTACATAGTTCGCTAAGGAAAGATGTTGTTTAGAAGTGGGAGGTGGAACAGCAAGAAGCATTTGATAAAGCCAAAACCCAGCTTCAATCATTAGACGTACTAGTACATTATGATCCCGAGAAAGAGCTAGTGGTATCCTGTGATGCCTGTGGGGAGTTAAAAGAAGGATCAGAGAGACCTGTGGCATACCCCTCGCGTTCACTCTTTAAGGCAGAAAGGGACTACGGTCACTTAGATAAAGAAGCACTAGATGTAGTTTTTGCTGTGAAAAAGTTCCACCAATTTCTTTATGGTCGCAATTTTAAGATTTACACAGATCATAAACCACTTTTCGGGCTGGTACACCCCGAAAAAGCCACGCCTTTAATGGCCTCAAGCAGGATGCAGAGGTAGGCATTGACTTTGCTAGCTTATGAGTATGAAATGCTGTATCGCCCAGGAAATGAGAATGGTAACGCGGATGAACTCAGCTGTCTACCCGTTTTGCATGTCCCGGGGTCCACACTCGTCCCAGGGGACGTGGTACACCTCCTAGAAACTATCAAGACCAGCCCAGTAGATGCTACTAAGATAAAATTGTGGACAGCCCACGATCCAGTGCTTTCCCAAGTTCTACAGCTTGTTCTTCAAGGATGGCCTTCAGAGGTACAAGAAGAAGCCCTGAAGCCCTATTTTATTAGAAGAGAAGAATTGAGTGTACATGCTGGCTGCCTCTTGCGGGGAGCTCTGGTCATAGTAAACCCCTCAAGGGAGAAAAGAGATCTTGAACATATTTCAAGATACTCACCCGCGAATAGTCAAAATGAAGAGTTTAGCCAGGAGCTATGTTTGGTGGCCAAAAATGGACACAAATTTAGAAAAGAAGGTGAAAAGTTGTGCTACTTGTCAGAGTCACCAAAGGACCCCTCCCTGTTTGCCATTACACCCTTGGGAATGGCCGGGCTGCCCTTGGTCGCGAGTGCACGTAGATTATGTCGGTCCTTTTATGAGAAAGATGTTCTTGTTGATCATTGACGTCCATTCCAAGTGGATGGATATCCACTGTGTGAACTCTGCCACCTCCGATGTGACCATAGACAAGATGAGGTCAACTTTCGCTTCATATGGTTTACCAGAGATTGTAGTGTCCAATAGTGGCTCCAATTTTGTGTGCAGTGAATTTAAGTCATTTTTGCAATTAATGGCATCAAGCACATTACCTCTGCACCTTACCACCCAATTACAAATGGTCTGGTGTAGCGAGCGGTACAGACTTTTAAGCAAGGGATGAAGAAACGGTGGGGACGAAGTCTTAGGTCTCACCTCGATCTGCTGCGACCGGATGTAGCGACAACGGTGCATTTGGCTCAGTCTAGACAAAAGAAACAGCATGATCAGCATAGCCGAACTCACGGAGTGAAGCTTGGTGACGCCGTGAGTGTCCGAAACTACTCCATGGGGTCGAAGTAACTATCATCCAGGAAACCCGACCTCTGTCTGCTCGATTCGAACTAGAAGATGGAATGGTAGTTCGGAGACATCATGAACAATTAATTTCTCGTACTACAGAGCCTCTTTGCACCAGTCTAACAGCTCAAAGGGCAGGCCATAGCAAAGTGGGAAGTGTTGTTCCGGAGGTTGCAGTACCCGATGTGAATAGCCTTGAAGTAACCTGTGGGCAGTTGGAGTCACCCACTACACCCGAAGACCCAAGCTTAGTCCCTGCCACCCCGGTCCGGCGATATACAGTAAGGGACCGAAGACCACCACAGTGTTTTTACTGATCAGTCCGGAATATCCCTAAATTTAAGGACAGGGCCAACTGGTCACGCGACACTTTTCAACCAATGAGAGGGCGCGCTTGTGTTTATCAACAAACAAATCAAAACATCGCCCCAGTGATCAAAAATTTTCAAAACAACGGACGGAGTCGGACAGAATTAAAGATGAGCTTACAGTACTCGTCTAAGTTTCACATTTAATATTTCAAAGAAAACATTTTATGTAAGAGAATAAGAGCATTAATCATTGTAAGGAACGAATCATTGGGGTGTTCTAACTGATTCCGGACCGATCGCGCAGGTCGTGGCTTCACTGGCATGGCTTGCAAGATTTTTGATAGAAGCAAACTAGTCCCGTGAAAAATAGCTTTAGAGAGAGCGTGAAAATTTGTTGAGATCGTACAAAACAGGATTGGTACTACCTATTAACTTCTACAGGACAAGAATCAAAGAATCAGTCATCATAACAAGAATAGAAAGTAGTTCAAAATTATTAATTTTTCTTGTTTGTGTTTTGTGTTGTTTCGTGTTGACTTTACGCATCTGGTGCTTTCTTTGTTTGCTGTAGTACCTGCAATGTTTTAATTTTATCCCAGATAATCAGTGCATGTTCAATGAGTAGCGAAATACATCATTTACAATTGAGATTTGCCTTGTTTCTTTTATTGTTTTTTAACGGTGGATGAACATTTGGAGAATGCAACAACATTAAATCTTTCCAGATTAGTGAATTTCAGAAACAAAGCGGTTAGTATCTACGTTGCGCTTATGATCTTCAAATTTCATCCCCGCAAATTCGGCAAAGTGAGGCGAAATGTTGGACGTGAATATCCATAAGACTAATAAAGTTGTTTTGGCCTTGAAAAGAAAAAAGGCAAAGGCTCGTACTAATGGGGAAAAAAGTAATAACACGGCTCTGTGAGAAACCCGGGAGTGAAAAACGTACGTGTTTTGGACCTCGGAATTCAAAAATCGTCTACCAAAATTCTAGGTTGTCTACCATCCCCACATTCAACATGATAAAAGTTAATCGATAGGACAATCGAGGAAAAATATCTAGAACTTCGTAAAAAATCTGTGAATCGAAAAAATAATAGACACTTGTTCACCTAGCTTGAAAACCGACAAAAATCTCGCCTATACATCGCGTTGTTTAAAGGATAAAAGAAGAAATAAGCCACAAAATGTGCTGAATATTTCACGAGACACTTCCAATATCGCTTCCGATACGCTGTCCACTTAAAAAAATTGTGTATGCCTCATGAAAAGTCTTTAAAATATGCCTGAGAGCCTCGAAACGATGACTGATTCTGTCCGCCTCCGTCCGTTGTTTTGAAAATTTTTGATCACTGGGGCGATGTTTTGATTTGTTTGTTGATAAACACAAGCGCGCCCTCTCATTGGTTGAAAAGTGTCGCGTGACCAGTTGGCCCTGTCCTTAAATTTAGGGATATTCCGGACTGCTGATGGACCCCTCCTGCCCCGATGAACATTTAGTTTAAGTCGAGATACCACATACTGTTTAGGAACTTGAAGGGGAGGAATGTGCGGTCCTGACAATTTGTTAGGGGTCACGTGACCCCTGTCTTGTTGTTCTGTTCGTCCGAACCATGTGCTTGTTGACTCGTGTTCCTTGAAAGTATTTAATCCGTTTAGTCGCTCGATACACTACAATAATGATGAAGCTCACTGTAACATGGGTACTTGGATTAATTTTTGCTGGGTATGTGCCGCTGGACTCTCAGAGGCCCCTACTCCATTATAGTCTATTCTGTGACCAATTATAGACCCCATCTTTGTCACTTTTGGGCAAATGCAATTTTTTTGATCCCAGCTTAGTCACTTTCTATTATTGTATCTACCTTATCAATCCTTTAAATAGGTCATCTTAAAAAGAATTGACCCATTTTTAAAACTGAATGAAGAACGCTTTACTTTTCACCTACAATACAACCATTCTGGTGCTTTTGTTAACCGTAAATGTCAAGAATACCTCAAAAATTAAAAATGTGCGACCCCATTAATGCAACTCAATTACAGTCAATCTAGTCGTAAAAAGGAAACCCCATCCAGGGGCACTTCCCCATTAGCCTCTTATACGGAATTACCCCCACCTTCCCTTCAGCGGGAAATACACGTCCAGACAATTTCCAGCAACATAGGCCACGGAAAAAACAACAATCATTTAGAGAAAAGTATTCCGCTTACTTAAATTTTGTAAGGAAACTTTTTATTTATAAATTGATGGGCCGAAAACACAATAAACGTATAGTTAAACTGGAACTGTTTACCCTTAGCAGTACCTGGACATGACTCGTGTTCATCTTGACATAACATGTTCATCGTTTCTGTTGGCCATCTGTCAGGTTTACGGTTTGCATATGACAAAGCTAGAACAGCGTACGCTTCCTCTTCCGCATCTTCATCCTTCTCTTCTTTAGCAATTTCGAGCTCTTTGAGCCCGAAATTTATGCTTTTTTCGTACTCTCCCAGACATTTATATGACCATGCAAGAATTTTACACGCTATTCTTTCTTCTTGCCTACATCCAACACGAGCAGCCTCAAGGTACCATAGTTTGGCGTTTTTTATGCTTTCCAGGTATTCCTCTTTTCGGTAGTATTCTAGTGCCTTGCTTTTTGCGGATTGCCATTCCATTTTCGTTAACTTTTTGAGGCCGCTATTATGTGGTCCTTTTTAGCCTTTTCGATCGGTTCGAATGATCCGGCCTATCGAAATGAAGAGGTTTTTGATGTTACTCTAGTGCGAATGCTTTAGCCCACATGTCAAATTGTGGCGTGGGAAAACATTTTATGGTCAGAATTAGTTCAATCAAATATTTGTACACAGTTTAAAAATCCTTTTGTTCTGCAGCAACTTTTTGAGCCCTTACATTTTCTCTAAATTCAACTTGCTTAATAAGGACACCTTTCAATACAGACACTGTGTATGACCCCCTCAGGGTTTGTATTAACGGGGTTTGACTGTAATGAGAAAGGTCAAAACAAATACTAAGACTAAAGCGAATAAGATATCCGTATAAAATATAAAAAAGACTAACTACAGTCAAACCCTGTAAATAAGGACACTTTAAGGTGGCTAAACACAGTTTTGGCAGTTTGTGAGTATACGTCATTTGCCAAATCATGGGAAGAGAAAGGTTGCAGCTCACAAGCTGAAACTTGGCAAGTAAAAAATATACTGATGAAAGATTTTGATTGAGTTTCCATGATAACATGAACTCTTGCTCAGTTTACATAAAATTCGCTCATTAGATTTTCCTATAAAGTTGCACAGAGCTTACTATAATCAATCGTTACCATTTGAAACTTATTTGACCAAAAACTTATTTTTTTCTGGTGTGAAAACAAGGCTAAGGTGATCCGTCGACCGTGTGACTCTACATCCGGGAACTTGAATAAGACGAGTGTGAGAGAAAAGTCCAGAGGTGTTTATCTGGCAATAGGCTGGGTTTTTCCGAGTTATTCGATGATATTTCGCTTATGTTAAACTTGAGAAGATTATGCGTGGTTGTGGATAGTCTTATCAGTGCCGCGAAAGTGTGTGATTGTGTGATATCCGCACGGTGTTGACAGGTATGTGCTCGCGTGGGTGAACTGCGGTTTGGCCAAAATATGAAATGCCAGCCATTAATATTGTTTCGTCGGTGTTTAGCTTAGCTGATTGTACCTTGGAAAAGCAACTCTTGACTCAGGAAAATTGGATCTAGGTCTAGTTTCAGCGGGCTCTAATGGCAGTGAACCATAGACCGATTTTTGAAGATAAGAATGTGATAATTTGTGCACTACGTTTCATTCAGTTTGTAGTCTATTCCATGCGGAATCCAGTTTATTTGTCTAATTTAAAACACGGGCCGTCACGCGAGTTACCGCTGACCGCCCGCAAAACTGTGTTCAACCACCTTAAACGGGTTTAATTTAGAGAAGTGTCTACATGAAGGTGTCCGTAAAGTGAGCTTTGTCTGTATAAACAGAAAGTAAACAAATAAATATTTCAGGGCGAATAAAAATTATGAAGCGGCGGCTCAATTTCCACCTACGTCAGGAGAGTAGGATACCTAGAACAAAATAATTTTTTTCCCCACAAGTAAATCTCCAGGTTTTCTAGTATCTTAACCCCCTACGTTAAATTATTGTCACGTGACATGTCTCGGGATTAAAATTAAAAATGAAGGAAATTGCGGGATGAAATTCGATTGCCTTGTCAAATAGATTCCTGTTTAAATGGAGGTGGGGAACCCCAGGTAGGTGAGGTAACCCGCCTGTCCATATAATCTCTCGTTTTAATTTGATCACGTCACAGTACATGATAGGTGGGGTGACCCGCCAAAGCGGGTAGCCCAGTCTGCCAGATCGGGTAACCCTCTCCAACCGCGGTCAAATTTTGCCATGTAAACGTTCAAGGTGGGATTACCCGCCTAGCCGGGGTCTGATTCGTGAAACATCAAATTCGTGCAAAATTTAGTTTGGCGGTGGTTTTGCATCATTATTAAAGGTAACAATAGAAAGTAACAGCAGTGAAAGTTGCAGCAAGAGCAGCAACGTGAGTGTAGAAGAGCATATATTAATCACCAAAACAAGTGGTTTCCCAGCATTTTTCTTGTTTACGTGGTTAGCGACCATTCAATAATCTTGAGAAAGTACATCCCAGGATGGCGGGGTTGTAAGATTACATGTGAAGGAGGGTTATTTTTCTACCCCACCTGTCACCTCACCTACCTGGGGTTCCCCACCTCCAAGTAAACAGGCCCTTAATCCTTTTAATCAAGAACTTCACGCTATCACTAAATGTGCAGTCCGATTTCCCTGCCGGCCAAAGTGTTTACTTGACCAGTATGTAAAATTATTTCTTCTCATCTCTTGCATTTGTTCGATGGTAATATTATTCACATCACACTTGATAATGGAGTCATGGGACCCAGATACGTCGTGTTATATATAAATCCAATGCAAAGATGGTTATGGTCTCAAGCGAGACTGGTCGGGCTAATTAACTTGGTGATAGAGAGTAAACATACCTTTCTCTCTACGTTTGGAATGAATGTACGCGTAGTTTAAAATTAAAGTTTTAAACAATTCAAGATTAAATTCGGACATTTTATGAAGTTTTCTCCCATAACTTTCTTGATGACGTGCAATGAGCAGCCATTTGAAACGTTAAGTGTTAGAATTTTTCTTTATATAAATGAGAAAAATGTTATTGCTTCATTTCTTTTTTAAACCCGCCCACCAATTTGTCAGTTATTTAAGATTTTGTAAAAATGATTACATGACATATCAGGTGACTTATTAATACAATAAATAAATAAGGACGCTAAGTTCATAATCCATAATCTGCGCCGAAGTTATAGCCTATAAATCATTTTTCCACAGGTAAATCCATGTATTTTAGTAAACTACTTTAGGTATACATGAGTTAACGGTGTAAGTTTGTCCCGCTCTCGTGTTAATACACACGCGTTAATTCAGTCAGGGGAGGTTTTGCCTTTTATCTTTGGCCATGTAACACTGCTTCGACGCAATCGAGACAACAGCCGATAAATGTTTCTCCGTGAAAACAAAATAATTATGTGGCTGAGTCAGAGAGCGGAATGCGATTTTGCGGTTGGACGCCCCGCTGAGTTTGACGACATCAAATGCCATTCAGTCCTCCTGCCCGGAGGCCTCGCACTGACGCGGAAAACGTTTTATTTTATGCATATATAAAAACGAAAGGACTAAGTTTAAGGAACTAGTCGATGACTATGTTATTACATGAGACAAATCATATGATAAAGCAAAAAAATGGCATAGGAAATCGGTTTTGAGCCCACAGAATTCTTCACAGAAACTGTGAACGTACTTTAATGATGGTAATAATAATAATAATAATAAATAATAATAATAATAATAATAGCGGTTCTTGTTACGCATTTTGCGTACGCCTCAGTGCGTTTACAAAAATGTCTTAAAATGTTACATGAAATTATGTTTATTCATCTGAAATTGTTATTAATAACAGTAAATAATAATGATAGAGAAACTTGTTCTGATTCTCTAAATGCTTTTAACTTAAAATTACCGAACTGACTGAAAACATTTCGTGAGCCGCAATAAAGAGCCACTTAAAACCAACAAAATATGTCTATGTGTTTGAAACTGTGAGCACGTAGCCGTTAAATGCATGTGCGTGGCGTAAGCGCTATGGATCAATTAATTGCACGTTAGCACGGTTGGCCAGTGATTAGAAATCGAAAGATATCTGGCAACCACTAACGCAAAAATGGTAGAAGGGTGCTCTTATCTTGTTTGTTTAATGTTTAAGCATTGCTGGGAAAGAAGAGTTATTTTCAACTTGATCAGTTGGATCTGATTAGTTGCTGTTTAATCCCTTGAATAACAAATAGTTTATCTTAGGTTTAAGTAAATATACATACCAGTAACTCGACGAACGACCATACTTCTTTGGCTACGAGATGGGCATAAACCTGTTGACTTTATTTACACGAGGTAAAAGCTTGGAAACTTACAACACGCATACAGGACGACACTAAACATAGTTCCGGAAAAGTTGGAAGTTAGTGCGCAATCGCTAACCACCACACGTATGAGTATTGTACGTTAGAAGCACTATGTAATTCATATTAGAAACCTCATTTCGGGTACTTTGGTACTGTACATGTACTCGTGTGTGGCTCAAATCTGCTGCTAATTTTAACTGAAAGTTAAGCTGTTAATATTTGCCCGGCAGCACTTTGTAAACCCCTGGGGCGGGGAAATTTCTCGACATTGTTTTAAGTTCAAAGGAAACAGGCGGATAAATTAAAAGTTTTGTAAACTCGCGGTAGGGACGATATCCTGAGAACTGGGAACGGATTTGCACGTGACGTGTCAGAATGGAGCGGGGGGGGGGGAACTGCCATATATGGGCTATATAGGTATGTGCCGCTGTGAAGGGTATGGTTTTCAAGCAGTTTACTCTAGGACAGGGTATATAAATCAGAGCGTTTGGTTCTAGAATAGGGTATCATTTTTCAGGAAACTGATCAGTTGAAGATTTTATCTAGACTAGGGAAACAGCTACTCTAGGATAGGGGGATTTGGGGAGTTTGCTCTAGTATAGGGTAGCAAAATTTAGCTGAACTAGCTTTGGTATAGTTTAAGGGTTCCAGGGTCCCAGCGGCACATCCCCACCCAGAAATTCCTAAAGTACCCCCCCCCCCCTCCAGGGAATTGAGTCCAAGGCCCGTTTCAGACGCCGAACTTTTCATGAGCCTGAACCTAACTCGAATTAAGGCCGACCCAAGCTATTTAGACCGCCTGAATTGATTCTGACGCCGATCTTAATTCTAGCCGAACTAAATTCAAAAAAAGAAAAATGCTCATTTTGGTGAAACTGCTTGCAAAATACGTTGTTATAATTTATGCATTAAGTTCGGCGTCTGAATCAAAGTCGTTCCAAAGTCGTTCCACAGTCGAAATTCCCGGCCGGGCCAGGCGTGAAGAACGGCTGAGCCCGTTCCAAATCGAACAAGAATCGCCAAAAGGCGATTTTAACTGGGCTGCCAATTTTCGTGGGGTATGGGGGCCAGGCTTGTCGCTTACCATTGCGTGACGTAGCATCTCATGTGAAAGTTAAACAGTTACTCATTTGAACATTGCACCCCTTTGGAAGACGTTCGTAACAAGAAAAATGAGCACCATTTTTAAGTCGGGGCTGTATACGTACTATCTTTTTAAACTCCACCATTATAAATAAATATAAGTAAGCAGGAAACAATAAGCGTTATTTTCACGCACCCCTCCCCCAATCCCTCTGCTCGCCAAAATATAGAGTGACTAATTTGACCTAACCGGAAATTCCAAAAATTATTGTCGTTACGGGTCAAATCGCTGTTGATAAAAGCAGTATATTTCTCAATTCTGGTTCTTAAAACTAACAAAGCAAATTAAATATAGGTTTTGTTCTTGTCTGATATTGCCTTATAAAGCCTTTCTAACTGTCCTAGTGAATATATATATATATATATAAATTTTTCTTGACGTGGTGATCTACAATGAGCACATTCAACAGAACATTCCTTCCTGTAAGGAATGACTTTTCACTACGTAGACTGCAAAAGTCTCGCTCGCTTCGCGCGCGTAAGACTCTTACGTCACACTTTACCGATTTCTTTACTGATTTTGAGAAAACAATCGACCGTTTTGCAGTCTATTTCACACGCTGAGCAAAAATCGCAATAAGATAAAAAGATTCATCACCCGTCACGTTTTAAACGATTTAAACTTCAAAGTAAAGAAAGAAACTTAAAAGCGACCCATCCTACCATTTTGAAAATGGCACTGATGATAAAAAGTGCCGATGACAGCTTGAAAGAAATCTTTATTCAATGGGTGTACACACACACACATGCACACACTCTAGTCACAGACACAGAGAGATTTGCAATCACGTTTTGAAAGGGGAAAAAATTATCCAAAGGTTTCAACTTCAACAAATAGTGAAGAAAAATCCCACAAGTTGTACTCATCGTGGAATCTTTTAAAGAAGACGATAAAAAGCGCAGTACGCTAACTTCAAACACATCTTCATTTAATGGGTCGGTACTTCATGTAAACCTTACGTATAATGTCCTGAGACACTAAGGCCTCACATGTCAAAGTTGTGACGGATAAAATACTCTTACACTAATTATAGTTAGTTACCGTCGTCAATGTAGTTGTGTATTATTGTACTTGCTATAGTTAATATAGCTGTGTAGTTAATGAATGTAGTTGTTCCAGTTAATGTAGTCCTGTAGTTATTGTAGTTCCTGTAGTTCCTGTAGTTCTTGTAGTTGCTGAAGTTGTTGTATATCACTAGGGATATGTGTTTCCCAGGTAGGGGAACACATATCACTAGGAAAATGTGTTTCCCAGGTAGGGGAATACATATCATTAGGGATATGTGTTTCCCAGGTAGGGGAACACATATCACTAGGGATATGTGTTTTCCAGGTAGGGGAACATATATCAATAGGGGTATGTGTTTCCCCAATAGGGGAACACATTTCACCAAGGATTTGTGCTTCCCAGGTAAGGGAACACATATCACGAGTGAAATGTGTTGACCAGGCAGGGGAACTATTATCACTATGGATATGTGTTTTCCAGGTAGTGCAGAGAAAACTGGCTTTATTTATTTGCATTCGAAGCGAAATGTTCGTTTTGTTATGTGAACGTCCACTTTCTATGTAAGTGGTCAAGAAACGGTCGCGGAAGACTATTACGGCATCTGGAGCTCGTTTATCGGTAGGCTCGGTAACTTTTCGGGTCGGAATCTAATTTTGAAATCAAGACCTGTTAAATAGTAGGTAATACATTTCCTTGCTCACAAAACGGTTAATTTTTCTTCGTCAATGTAAATTTTCATTGTATCATTTTCAAATTATTGAACCTTAGATCTTGAATGCAAACACAGTAAACATGAAACAACTTTTCGGGCCCGAAAAGTTATCGTGACCTTCGTGAAACGGTTCCCCTGATGCGAAGTGGACGATCATCAAATTCATCCCATAATCCCCCGCGCTCCCCTCGTTTGTATTAATAGGGAGCTTTAGCATCGACGACGGCAACGGCAGCGAAAACGTCAATTTTAAAATGAATTCCCGTTTTTTCAATCTTTGTCGCGTTTATTCCAATTTGCTAAAGATAGCAAGTGTAGGCGAATTTCCCTGGAGTTGATTTCTTTAGGACCGCACTCAAGTTTAGAGAGAGAAAAAGAGATTAGTCGCCGCTTGTTTAGGTCCTCCATAAAACTTGCAGTTAGGCATTTTTACTTCGTAGTCGTGCAAGGACGGTAAAGAAATGTACAAAAAAGCGTGATGCACGTGCAAAGTTGTTGTTTTGCGTAATAAACCCATTGCTTTTCTGACGTCCCGGTTGCCGTCGCCGTCGCCGTCGTCGTTGCTAAAGCTCCCTAATAGGATACTGGGAGACAACGGGGACGAGATAGGGGTTAAGGGGTAGATACCTAGCGGGTCAATTCAGCTTTCTGGAAAACTGTCCACCTACCCCTCCCCTAAGCCATCATTTTGCCCTAAGTGAGAAGTAAGTGTTAATGTTAGCTTAGAAGAGGGGTAGGTGGACAGTTTCCCAAAAACCTAAATTGATCCTATTTAGCCAGGTCATGCTTTCTGCGAGCAGTGCCTCCTTTTGTTTTCTCTTCATCGAGGAGGGGGAAAGGACGCTCTGCCTGAATGGCGTCAAGCCAAGACTTCTGGACTAGTCTTGTTCTCTCTTGTCAAACTAGTTTTTTCCAGTGCGAGCATCCGTCTGTTTATAGACCGATCAAAACTGAGCCCGCTGTACTAAGCACACAGCTATAAGGCATGAGTTCGAGACTGTATCCTAGCAACGTGTAACATGTGCTCAACAAAGATCTTACGCGCAGAGTCTTTTTCGAGTACGCCAAATCGAGCAATCAAAGGAAAGACTTTTTTTGGCAGGGTGTGTTGGTTAACAACAAGAACAACTTTATCAATACACACTACCTACATTTAGCTAATTAGCTCTTCCAGGCAGGCAGTGTGGGTACTCTACATACGTGAACTGGCACATTTTAAGACATTTTCTTAACTATTATCCGGGTCCCAGCTGATAACAGAGAAACAGCTTCACCAAGAGGTAAGGGCTCTGATACATAGCCTCCTCCCTCCTCCATTAATCGAGAGTAAAATTAATTCTGATTGGGTTGTCTGCATCTGTTGTGATTGGACAGGCTGATTTCTGACTTTTGACTCTTCTGTCGATATCTTTTTTTTCAGGCATGATTGCTGTATATTGGCCAATATCCGGCCTTTTTGACCTCAAACACCTGATAAATAACGCATACAGGTGCAAAACCAGCTTAATAACTAAGCGTTCCCGGCTCGGTCAATCCTGGACTCTATTTTTATTTAAACAATAGTATAAGAACGTAACAATACACTAATAATAACTTAAATATTTGGGCAGGGACACCGCAACAGCTAAAGCCAATTACTGCGGACCCAAAAAATAAAAAGATATAAAAGTAGCAATTTAAATCACATGCAGCAGATAATTTCTTGGTCTAAAAACCTGGCTGTGTTACATTTCAAGCAAATGCTTTTGAAGCTCCTTGGAGAGTCCGGGCCATAGTTTATTGCTAGAGCCCGCGCGAGTAATAACTGTAAAGAACAGATTTAAAGTTCTCAAAAGTAACATTATTTATGCCCCATGCTCGTTCTCCCAATCATTAACTAATAGTTAGGCCAAGTACATTGCTGTGGCTGGGCTCCGTTTGCTGTAATGAGATGCACTACACAACACTAAAATATGCCATATTTTGGCCACCTGAGGGGCCGTTTGTTCTTTAACAAGATTTCCAGAAAATACAAGGCAGAAACTAATAATCCAATTACAGCAAAGGTGAGGGCAAAAACCGCCAAAGCCCTGATCGAACGTGAGAGACAGGGCAGCCCCACCCGCAGCCAAATAAATGTACTCGGCCCGTACCTGTAACATTAACGAGGAGATAAACTGTAACTAATAGTATACTAGAACACCCCTGTGGCCCTTGCACACTTGTTTGGGTGATGTAAACAAATTAACTCAACATTGTACTACAAGGTCGCCCATGCAAACGTGGTAGTAGGTAAAAAAGTAACTTCTACTTAGCTGCACCATGTCAGCCACTGGTCAACTAACCCATGCACAATTGCTCAGTGCTGACTCTTAGAAAATTTTAGGCGTCTTACACAATACACTGCACTTGAAATGCAATGTCGAAAGGTTGGCCCCTGCACAACCGTTTCTCACCACCTAAGCACTGGGTACAAAAATTTAGAGTTAAAAACTGTAAAGAACAGATTTAAAGTTCTCAAAAGTAACATTATCTAGGTCAGGTCTAGTAATAAGCAGGTTCCAGATTCTAGTGGTTCTCATGAAAAAAAGATTTCTGAAAGGTAGAAGTCCTACATTTTTTAGGCCCAAAAGATTGAGAGCTCGTTAGGGATATAAGGGTCCTTCGCGCGCATTCGTGCCTGAAGGTAACAACAGACGGATCTAAGTGAATCATATTATGCGTAGCCTTGTAAAAGTATGCTAGATCTAGTAACTCGTGCCAGTAGCAAAGAGGAAGAGTCCACCCTTTCCTAGGTTTCGTGCTGACAACGGGGTGAGGGTTTGTCAAAGACCTTAATACGAACATAACAGGGCCAGATCCAAGTGTCACTTTGCACAACTGTCCGTATTAAAAATGCAGGAATTGTTAATTGGAAGTTTGTCCGTATGGAAAAGTTTGACTGTACTTGTGTCAGCGATGACAAATATATATGGGTAAACTATCCACCATTAAGCTGGCAATCTTCCCTTTTTTCAGGTCGGTCATAGTGCTACAAGGCACGAAGAAGCTGAAACTCACCAAGATCCTGGCAACAACAAGAAAAAAAACGCAAACCTCGCTGTAGAAGATTTAATTGGTTTTCAGAGTCATATCGAGTCTCATGCATCAATCACTCTGGTTAATTTGAGTAATTACAGTGTCAACTCACTTTACGTTGACGTCACTTAAGACGTCGTTTAAATTACCATAAAGGCTGGACTCCGGTGTTCCGGGCTGGAATAAAGTTGCAGAACTGTAAACAATAAATTAAAAAGATTCCTTTGGAGTGTGTTAAGAGAGATTTAGAATCACTTGTTTACAACAAACGGCAGATTCACGTTGACAATTTTTCAAATAAGGAATTGAACAAATAAAAACTGTACTAAAGAATTCTCATGGATGAGTTGACATGAAGTTAAAATAAACAATAAACGATAAGTAAACCGAAACCTTGGTCACATGTTACAAATTGACGTTTGCCGTTTGCGGTAAACGTGATTATGAATCTCTTGATCACCTTGCAGGCTACACAGGGAAAGTTTCCTAATCTTACATTTTGTCCAGATTATCGTTCTCGTTCATTTTTTGGTAAAGTTCGAGGTGACGTAAAGTGATAACCTAACACCTCCAGATAAGGTTATCTACTCCCTGTATGGCATTTTCTTAGCTCTTCTTTGTGTGTTCCCCAAGTAATCCAGAAAACGAATCGGCCGCGCGGAAAAGCGAGGCCTAGGGACTAGTCAACGACTAAGTATAATTTTTGTTCAAAGTGACTGATGGGTTTTCTCGCTGAGGATTATGACAAATTACCGTGAATTGAAACAATACTACACTGAGTATCAACAAATTAAGTTAGTAAATTCCCCGTTAAACGGGACTGATCTAGGGGAAGGGTGCAGGGGATGCGTACCCCCACCCCCCTCCCCCGAGATGACCTGCGGCTTTCTAATGCAACTGGTATTTTGCAAAATACAGTCAAACCTCTTTAATACGGACACCAAAGTGACAGAACTAAGTGTCCGCTTTACAAAGGTGTCCGTATTATAGAGGTGTCCGTAAGGAGAGGCTAGACTATATGCAGATTTGTATTCTCAGCAGTTCACATTATGTTATGGCCTAGTCAAAAGCCTTCTTTGAGATAATAGAGATAGAGATAGTTTCCCTTGTGATGACTGTAATACCTAGGGGAAATAAAAAACGAAGGCTATGCAAAATTTGGAAGCAAACAAGGTGGATTATGGAAGAAATGCAAATTGGGAGTGAGCCTTTTATATGACGTCACGGCGGCCATATCAGTGTTCCAAACAATGAAAACGCGCCATGTTAGTTGTACTAAAAAAGCCCTTGTGAGTGGAACACTTTTTTTTTATGTAAAAGCTTCCTTTTTTCCCAATAAATTAGCATAGATGCTGGCCACGTGACTGAAAACGTTCCATTAGCCATTTTGAAGTTGCGTGCGAGACCGGGTCGGGGGTATCTCGAATTGCACTTTGGAACTGTTTTGGGAGACGACTGCGTCATCTCGCAACGCGATTGCGTCCCATAAAACATCCCCAGAATACAATTCGACGCAAAACACAACCTTAAAATGGCCAAAAGGCTCTCCCAGAATCCTTCAGGGTTGGCATTTTAAATCACGCCATCGTGAAAATGGCCAATCAGGTCCGGTTTTATTATTATTATCGTTATCATCATCATTTTTATTATTTAATCCATCCCTGAGAAAGGAACAATCAAATTTAATCAGCTACAAGGACAACCGTACGTTTATTTAAAAACTAAGGTGGGAGTTGTCAATTTGCCCTTATAAACCGTTGAATTCTGTTGCTTACATTGATTTTTATCGCCGCTCCCTAGTTTTGCTTGGTTGTTTAACAGTTGCAAGAGGCCCCTTATTATATGTGTTCCACATGCCCTGCAATTTAAGGTGGTAATTTTTTGTTTATAAGAGCGACGCCAAGTGTAAAGAACGCAAGAGGCGTCGTAGCCTAACAGAGTCGAGACCATTTTTCTTGGCCCTCAAGGCATCACCTGTGTAACAGAATTTGGGTACGCACCACGATTGTACTGTTAAAAATGCCATTGCCGATTTGTCAATCACTTTGATAGGAAACTCGAAACGCACTTCCAACTTTCCCCGTTGGAGGCCCAGAAATAGGATATCAGTAGAGGAGGCCCAGACAATGTGTGTGTGTAGCCGATTGTTATTTTAGAGTAGATGTGCTGGATTTACCGTTTGCTTCACCTATAACGATATATCGCTAAGTGTGTATGTGAATCAATGTTAAATAAACGTTAAAACCTTACCTGTGGTCCTTTTGTCTCAAAAGCGGTTTTTTGAGAGATTTTGAAGGATTTTGTTAAGGGAGAACTCAAAATCCTTCAAAATCGCTCAAAAAACCGCTTTTAAGGCAAAAGGACGACGATATACCACAGGTAAGGTAATTCAACGCTTATTTAACATTGATTTATATACATACTTAGCGACATATCGTTATAGGTGAAGCAAACGGTAAATCCAGCACATTTACGATAAAAAAAATCGGTTACTCACACATTGTGTAACACATACATACATACATGTTTTATACATTTTGAGTCTTATACAATAAATAGTATATCAACTATTTCCAAATAACTTAAATTACAAACAAAAAATTCCTAATCATATATGGCTAATAAGTAATTAATTAATTTAATTAATTAAGTCCTAGAGTATTCACTTTTCGCCGTCTTCCCCTTTCCTTTTTTTAAAGCATTCGAGTATGTTTTGCTATTAGTTTGTGGTATTTTAGCATTTTCGCTAGGAGGGTTTATTAGAAACATGTCTAACTAGAAAGACTTCATCGCGGCGGCTATTGGAGGAAATTGCTCCCTTGAACGATTTTGGAAGAACAGTTCCCAGTGCCGAGAAATACGTTTGCAAGTAAAATTGGTAACGGCGTCATTTCGTTGCCATGACAACTCCGATGTCATTGTATTCCTGATCAGAGCAAATTTTCATCATTATCTAGAACAGAAGCGGTGGTAATTCTTCCATATCTCTTGTTAATGGTGACGTAGTTTATGCTCAAACTTGGGAGGTATTGACCCCGAAAACCCTTTCGAGCTACTTTAAAAAATGAAACATGCTTTGAACGTTGCCTTGCAACCACCACGGGACTTGTTCAATTCCCAAAGCCTCTGTTTTAAAGCGAGACTAACTGCAATGCTATATTGATATGAAAAAGACTTCTTATTTTCAGGAGCCCATGACTCCTGTTATTATCCAGGAGTAGAATGACACACGCACTGCATGTATTGGAGTATTCTAGCACGGACCGGTTATCATCCGTGGTTTCTCATTTAATTGCAAATGTGGCTTCGCGGTGGAATAAAAAACGTCAATGACCCAGTTAAACTCCCAGTGTTTTAGAAATATTTTTGGATCGAAGTTAAAGCACAAGTCAACGTTTTAAAATAGCGGCTCAGTAGAATAGATGTTGAGTGATCAGTATGGACCCTTTAAGATTTTGGGATACATTGTCCGGACTGTCAGGGCTCTAAGAATTCTTCGATCATCCATTCCCATTGTTCATTTTAATAGGTATCTTCAAGTTGAAAAGGAAACATAAAAAAATGATTTTCGGTGTATGATTTACTCTATGAAAAGGTTGAAGAAAGTTAAAAATCATGGGCTAATATTGTTGTTTGTCGATTTTCAGTATCAATGGAATAAATCTATTGGCGGAAAGGTACACTTTTATCTCTTTTTAAATCGGGAAAAAAATGAAAATGAAACAGGCATTTTACTTTTCCACTTTCCAACTTTCAAAAAACGTTTAACGACCTTAATTTATACGTTCGGTTGTGGGTAACGTGAAAAAAAATATGATCCCAAGTGGCATCTTTAGGACACGCTATTCGCACGTATTCGCACTTGATGTGTATTTTGATTATTTCTCCTATTTAACGTTTTGCACGTTTACTGGCCAATAGTTATAGCTAGAATTTTACAACAATTTTACTGAAATGCATTGGCTCTTCATAGCTAGATCCTACTTAGCCGTCTTGGCTTGGGATGCCTGTGTAGCAACATGCCATTTTTAATTTTTTTTTTTGATACATGGGATAAGAAAAAATTAAATAACAAACTTTAAATGTAAAGGAGGCTTTTACACCTCTGTTCGCTCCTTAGTTTTGGCAACCCCAAGGCAGCCCCTCACCTTCTCACCTCACCCCTCCCCCGGCAGTTCCCCAAGTTTTGACCGAGTGGAGCTTGGGACCAGAGAAACCAAGATGGCGCCTGATTTCTAATTCTAATCGAATGCGCAAGGATTCTGCAAAAACGCAGCTTGATCTTTCAGTTAAGTGGTTTATCAACTTCTGGATCGTTTAACTGTGATAAAAAGAAAGTATTTTATTTTGAACAAAAAGGATCAAGACTGTGTACAAACCCCAGTCAATGACATCAATGATCAGAATGATCTTGCACTGGATGGAGAATTTTGATCAAAGCACAGGTATGATGTAACGGCTTAAGCTTACAAGGAAATTTTAAAGCTAACGAAACTACATAGTAGTTGCTCAGTTAATAATTTTAAATTAGGTAGGATTGCTTGGGTTAAGAGGGGTCAGCAAGGGATCGGTGGGTAGTCAAAATGTTTTGTGTTGGTGTAAAGTCACGTGCCCAATTTCCTAGCTAGTGCTGGCAGAAATGGAAAGCTACAGAGTGGTTTATTTTTTCTCCATTTTTGTATGGGCTTTATCCTGTTACCCCTAACAGTAACCAGAATCTAATTTTTCTTCATGATAGCCCTTCGTTAAGAGTCAATTTCTAGAAAAGACCCTGCCACATGTTTCAACTTTTACTATGGATCTGTTAGTAAGGTCTGTCGACGCATTAATGAACAAAATACAAATTAGAGCAGAGAAGTTGATACATCTCTGCTTTAATTTGTATTTTGTTTCCATTTTTTCCATTCACCAATATTCTCTCATTGGCCACCTCTCATTCTCCCCTCTTGTTCCCTTTTTCTGTTTGCCCCCATTACTGTTACTACAGTGGAAGCTGTCTAGGGACATTCTAGGGACGGGAAGAGGGTTTCCGTTTCTGGAGCTGGCCGCTTACAAGAAAAGTTCTCAGTATGGGAGCTTGCTTAACTACAAATAAACACTGAAACATTGCAAAAAAACTTTTAAGTCTAGTGTTTGGCTATGTTACTGGTCAGAATAAACTTCACATTAAAATTTTTTAACCTAGGTTGATTCTCAATTTCCTTTGTATTCTAACCCCAATTCATGAATAATCAGAGCTAGGAGAAAGGAAATTGAGAATCAACCTATTAGTAGGTTTAAAAATTTTAACCTGGGTTTAATTTTCACCTGTAACAGCTATACTGTTATTCTGACTCTGTTGTAATTCAGTCACAAGCATAAAAATTCAAGTGGTGTGTTGAGGGGTAACTGGGTGTGGGTACCGTAAAATTCCAAAAATAAGCCACGGGGCTTATATTTTTCTAAGGCCCTTTTTGGGGGAATTATTTTTGGAGGGGCTTATATTCAGAGGGGCTTATCTAAGGATGGAAATTTGCATTTCAAAATCGATTGGGCTAGTCTTATATTTGGAAGTAAATTTACCGTTTTTGCTTTGTTTTACTTTCTATAAATCTCAAGCTTTGAAAAAGAAACGAAATGGTCTAAATAGAACAGAAGAATGTGAATGACAGCTTCCCGCCATCTGGCAAGTTCATGAAATTTTGCTTGAACGTGATTTTTTTTCAGATGGAAGCTGGCGTAATTCAGGGAAATGAAATGTTGGTTTAGAAAATTTCTTCAAATTTAATTGATGGTTTGGGGGATGCTTTCTGTGTTTTGTTACACTGGTAGAAAATGGCAATTCAGTTCAGAAAAAAAAATCAGTGTACACCTGCATTTTTAAATGAAAATTGATGTGTACTACAAGCCTCATAATTATGTATTATTAAAAATACATCATTACAAAGGAATTTTACGTGCCGAGCAAGTGACTGGAACAAGTAATTCAAATGAAACATAACAGGGTTAAGAATCCCAACTAGCGGGAGGCAAACCAGCTGGCTATTTACAAGGAAAGTCGAGAATTTGAACTCGGGACTACTGTGAATAAATCCAGCTATAGCGGTTAGGATGGGACTTGAACTTGGGGCCTCTGATCGGAATTCTAAGTCCAGGGCTCTAACCACTCCGCAACGTTACCTCCTAATGCCTCCTAGTCACATGGCTGTGCATGACTCCTTTATTTTCATTTCCTTAAATGACTTTTTGTTTTGTTGCAGTCATGAGTCTCCAGTGTAATGGACTGACACCTAACAGTTGTTACCCAGAAGAGTAACCCAAAAAAGGCAGAACCAAAATGTAAGTTTTATATTGCACTCTTCATTACAGTTATTCTTCATACATTGTAATAATTATTTCTTGGGTATTTTTTGTAATGGTTTCAGGGGCATAGCAACCTGTACAGGTACTCATGTACTATAAAGTAACTAAAAAGAATGAACGTAGAGGAATGATATATAGTAAAATAACAAAAACAGTACAATAATGATAAAGACAAGCAAATAAATATGCCTAAAAGGGCTAAGCTGACTGGGGAGACTACAATGACTAGGATGACTAGAGTGAAAAAGGTAAATAGGAAGACTAGAATGACTATGGTGACAAGGGTGATGAGGATCACTCAGGTGACCTGAGAGACTAGGGTGATAAGGGTGACTGGTAATAAGGATTTCTAGGGTGACTTAGTTGACTAGGTTAATAAGGGTGACTAGGGTAACAAGGATCACTATGATGACTTAGGTGGCTAGGGTGACTTGGTTGAGTAGGGTGACTTTGGTGACTTGGGTGACTAGGGTGACTTGAGTGACTTGGGTAACGAGGGTGACTTGGGTGACTAGGTGACTTAGGTGTCTTAGGTGAGTAGAGTGATAAAGATCACTAGGGTTAGGATGAATAGGATGACTGCCCAGGATCACAAGCATCACCGAGATGACTAGGGATGACAGAGATGACTAGGGATCACTAGTGATGACTAAGGATGACAAAAATGACTTGAATGACTGGACTGAATAGGGCTGACTAAAGATGACTGGGATGACTGGGATGAGTAGGGATCACTAGGGATCACTAGGGACGACTGCGAGCACTCAGGATGACTAGGATGACTGAGATGACTAGGGATGACCCGGATGACTAACGCATCCCTAGTCATTGCTAGTCATCCCTAGGCGTCCCTAGTTATCCCTAGTCATCCCTAGTCATCCCTAGTCATCCCAGTCATCTCTAGTCGTCCCTACCCATCCCTAGTACTCCCACTCATCCCTAGTCATCCCTTTTCATCCCTAGTCATCCCTAGTCATTCCTTGTCATCTCTAGTCATCCTAGTCATCCCTAGTCATCCCTAATCATCCCTAGTAATCCCTAGTCATCCCTAGTCATCCCTAGTCATCCTCATCATCCCTAGTCATCCCTCATCATCCCTAGTCATTCTTAGTCATCCGTAGTCATCCCTCGTCATCCCTAGTCATCACTACTCATCCTAGTCATCTCTACTCATTCCTAGTCATCCTTAGTCATCCCTAGTCATCCCTAGTCATCCCTAGGCATCCTTAGTCTTCCCTAGTCATCCCTAGTCATCCCTAGTCATCCCTCGTCATCCTTAATCATCCTAGTTAACCCTTAAGTCATTCCTACTCATCCCTAGTCATCCCTAGTCATCCCTAGTCATCCTTAGTCATCCTTCGTCATGCATAGTGATCCTAGTCATCCCTAGTTATCCCTAGTCATCCCTAGTCATCCCTAGTCATCCTAGTCATCCCTAGTCATCCCTTGTCTTCCCTAGTCATCCCTAGTCATCCCTTGTCATCCCTAGTCATCTCTAGTCATCCTTAATCTTCCCTAGTCATCCCTAGTCATCCTAGTCATCCCTAATTATCCCTGGTCATCCCTAGTCATCCCTAGTCATCTCTAGATATCCCTAGTAATCCCTAGTCATCCCTAGTCATCCTAAGTCATCCCTAGTCATCCCTAGTCATCCCTAGTAATACCCTAGTCATCCCTAGTCATCCCTAGTCATCGCTAGTCATCCCTAGTCATCTCTAGTCATCCCTAGCCCTCCCCCATCATCCCTAGTCATCCTAGTCATCCCTAGTCATCCCTAGTCATCCCTAGTCATCCTAGTCGTCCCTAGTCATCCCTAGTCATCTCTAGTCATCCTAGTCTTACCTAGTTATCCCTAGTCTTCCCTAGTCATCTCTAGGCATCCCTAGTCATCCTAGTCATCCCTAGTCATCATTAGTCATCCCTCCTCGTCCTTAGTCATCCTAGTTATCCCTAGTCATTCCTAGTCATCCCTAGTTATCCTAGTCATCCCTAGTCATCCTTAGTCATCCCTAGTCATCCCTAGTCATCCTTAGTCATCCCTCGTCATGCTTAGTGATCCTAGTCATCCCTAGTTATCCCTAGTCATCCCTAGTCATCCTAGTCATCCCTAGTCATCCCTAGTCTTCCCTAGTCGTCCCTAGTCATCCCTTGTCATCCCTAGTCATATCTAGTCATTCTTAATCTTCCCTAGTCATCCCTAGACATCCCTAGTCATCTCTAGTTATCCCTAGTAGTCCCTTGTCATCTCTAGGTCATCCTAAGTCATCCGTAGTCATCCCTAGTCATCCCTAGTAATACCCTAGTCATCCCTAGTCATCCCTAGTCATCGCTAGTCATCCCAAGTCATCCTTAGTCATCACTAATCATCCTAGTCGTCCCTAGTCTTCCCTAGTCATCTTTAGTCATCCTAGTCATTCCTAGTCATCCCTCGTCATCCCTAGTCATCCCAGTCTTCCCTAGTTATCCCTAGTCATCCCTAGTCATCCCTAGTCATCCTAGTCGTCCCTAGTCATCCCTAGTCATCTCTAGTCATCCTAGTCTTACCTAGTTATCCCTAGTCTTCCCTAGTCATCTCTAGGGATCCCTAGTCATCCTAGTCATCCCTAGTCATCATTAGTCATCCCTCCTCATCCTTAGTCATCCTAGTTATCCCTAGTCATTCCTAGTCATCCCTAGTTATCCTAGTCATCCCTAGTCATCCTTAGTCATCCCTAGTCATCCCTAGTCATCCTTAGTCATCCCTCGTCATGCTTAGTGATCCTAGTCATCCCTAGTTATCCCTAGTCATCCCTAGTCATCCTAGTCATCCCTAGTCATCCCTAGTCTTCCCTAGTCGTCCCTAGTCATCCCTTGTCATCCCTAGTCATAGCTAGTCATTCTTAATCTTCCCTAGTCATCCCTAGTCATCCCTAGTCATCTCTAGTTATCCCTAGTAGTCCCTAGTCATCCCTAGGTCATCCTAAGTCATCCGTAGTCATCCCTAGTCATCCCTAGTAATACCCTAGTCATCCCTAGTCATCCCTAGTCATCGCTAGTCATCCCAAGTCATCCTTAGTCATCACTAATCATCCTAGTCGTCCCTAGTCTTCCCTAGTCATCTTTAGTCATCCTAGTCATTCCTAGTCATCCCTCGTCATCCCTAGTCATCCCAGTCTTCCCTAGTTATCCCTAGTCACCTCTAGTCATCCCTAGTATTCCTAGTCATCCCTAGTCTTCCCTAGTCATCCCTCGTCATCCTTAGTCATCCTAGTTATCCCTAGTCATTCCTACTCATCCCGGGTCCTCCTAGTCATCTCTAGTCATTCCTAGTCATCCTTAGTCTTTCCTAGTCATCCCTTGTCATCCCAAGTCATCCTTAGTCATCCTTAGTCATTCCTAGTCATCCCTAGTCATCCCTAGTCATCCCTCGTCATCCTTAGTCATCCTAGTTATCCCTAGTCATTCCTACTCATCCCGGGTCCTCCTAGTCTTCCCTAGTCATCCCTAGTCATCCTTAGTCATCCCTAGTCATCCCTAGTCATTGCTTGTCATTTCTAGTCTTCCCTAGTCATCCCTAGTCATCCTTAGTCTTCCCTAGTCATCCCTAGTCATCTTAGTTATTGCTAGTCATCCCTAGTTATCCCTAGTCATCCGTCGTCATCCCTAGTGATCCCTAGTGATCCCTCGTCATCCTTAGTCATCCCTTGTCATCCCTAGTCATCCCTAGTCATCTTAGTCATCTCTAGTCGTCCTAGTCATCCCTAGTCATTCTAGTCATCGCTAGTCATCCTAGTCATCCCTAGTCATCCTTAGTTATCCCTAGTCATCCCTAGTTATCCCTAGTGATTCATCGTCATCCCTCGTCATCCTTTGTCATTCTTAGTCTTCCCTAGTTTTTCCTAGTCATCCCTAGTCATCCTTGTCATCCCTAGTCATCTCTAGTTATCCCTAGTCATCCCCAGTCATCCCTAGTCATCCTAGTCATCCCTCGTGATTCCTAATTACTTCTATTCATCCCTCGTGATTCCTAATTACTTCTATTCATCCCTCGTCATTCCTGGTCATCCTAGTCATCTGTAGTCATCCTAGTGATCCCTAGTCATCCTAGTGATCCCTAGTCATCCTAGTCATCCCTAGTCATCTCTAGTCATCTCTAGTCATTCCTAGTCATCCTTAGTCTTCCCTTGTCATTCCTTGTCATCTCTTGTCATCTTTGTCATCCCTAGTCATCCCTCGTCATCCTAGTGATCTCTGGTCATTTCTAGTCATCCCTAGTTATTCCTTGTGATCTCTAGTCATCTCATCTCTTATCTTCCTAGTCACCCAAGTCACCCTGAGTTGACTAGGATGACTATGGTGACTAGGGTGACTTGGGTGACTAGGAAGATTATTATGACTAGGGTGACTAGGATGACTTTGGAGACTAGAGTGAGTTGGGTGACTAGGGTGACTTGGGTGACTAGGGTGAGTTGAGTGGATTATTATGACTAGGGTGACTAGGATGACTTTGGTGACTAGAGTGAGTTGGGTGACTAGGGTGACTTGAGTGACTAGGGTGACTAGGATGACTATGGTGACTTGCGTGATGAGGGTGACTTGGGTGACTTGTGCGACTTGGGTGACTAGGGTGACTTGGGTGACTAGGATGACTAGGGTGACTAAGGGTGACTTGGGTGACTAGGATGACTTTAAACTCGGATGACTAGGCTGACTGTTTTTAGTTTTATCATGATGAGGAGTTGACTCAGATGACTAGGGTGACTAATATAATTTTGTTGACTGAAACGACTAAGATGACTTTGATGAATGGGGTGACTGTGATGTGTAGCATGACTAGAGTACTGGGTACTAGGTTGAGTTTGTTGATTAGGATGATTAGGATGACTGAGATGACTTGGATGACTTAAATATAATATGACTAGGATGCTTGGGATGACTAGGATAACTAGAATGACTGGTAGTACTCTGATGACTAGTATGAGTAGTATAACATGGAGTGCTAAGATGACTGGGATGACAATGATAACTGTGTTGACTGGGATAACTGTGATGACCAGAATAACTAAGGTGACTTACATAACTATGTCGACTGGGACAACTGGGATAATCAGAATAACTAGGATGACAGTTGGACTCCTGGGATGGCTTGGATGATGAGGATGACTGGAATAACTAGGATGATTGGGATGATTGAATGAACAACAATATTAATTTGTCGATTTAGCCTACTAATCAGGGACATCTAATAATATTAATAAAATCTATTTAAGGTTAAGATTACATTTGATAATATTAACAATGAATATTTACAATGTAAATAAGATTAAATAAATTATGTATAAAATAACATTAATAGCATTAAAAAAGTATAAAATCTTATTAGCTCTCTTAGCGAGAGCTAAAAGTAGCAAATAGAGTCTCAAGTATTTCACAGGTAACAATTGGAATATTTGTTAGGATGACATGGGTAAGATAACTGATTACTAGGATGACTTGTATGACTAGGATTACTGGATGACTGAGATTACTAGGATGACTGAATTGAATTTGATGTGTGGTGTGATTTGAATGTTGGATACTAGGACGAGTTGGCTGATTAGGATTAATAGAATTACTGGGATGGCTAGGATGACTAGGATGACTGTGATGACTAGGAAGACAAGGATGACATTGATGTCTGGGATGACTATGATGACTAGTATACTGGTATTAGGGATTACTATGTTGACTAGGATGACCTGGATGATTGTGATGACTTTGATGACTATAATTACATTGATGACTGAGATGATTGGGATGTCTGGGGTGAATAGGATGACTGGGATGACTGTGATTACTGTGATGGCTGAAATGACTGGGATAACTAGGATGAGTGGGGTGAGCAGGGTGAGAAGGGTGACTAACACGACTAGGATAAAATTAATTGAATGACTATACAATGACTGAAATAACTTGGATGACAAGGACAACTATTATTACCGCGATCACTGGGATAACTGTGATGACTAGGGTGATTGGGATGACAAGGATGACTGATTACTAGTACTAGGATGACTGGGATAATTAGAATGACTAGTATAACTGGGATGACTGAGATGAATTGAATGACAAGGATGACTGGGACAACTGGGATGGCTAGGATGGCTGGGGCGACTGTGGTGACTGGGGTGACTAAAATGCAGTAGGTGAAGTAATAATAATAGTAATAATGATAATAATGACTTTAATACAGAATCCACAAAGTGGCTCTTCGCCTGTACACTAAAAGCTATCAAAACTAATATGCTAGAAATTTACAAATGCGCTAATAGTTAAATTCTATGGGAATAGTTAAAAAAAAAAAAAAAAAAAACAATAAATCAATAAATCAATAAACTAAAAAATAAAAATTAAATTAAATTAAATTAAATTGAATGTCTATGTGTCATTGAAGTAGAGTTGAATCCGGAGCATTATAACAATGGCATTAAAATTGATTTGCAATATATAGCCAGTTTAGTGTCACTAGGTCAGACTCATTAGCGTATTTCCTTAACACAAACCCGCACATGCACAATTGCGCGAATGTAGGGTGCTTATGTTAGTCTAAAACAATTTGTTAAACAAGATGGTAGTTTGTTGATGCAATATAAATTGATGACAACCAATTTATGATTTTTACATGTCATTTCATATACAGTTTAATAACGTGTCAACTTGCAACATAACCTCTCCTTTAATCAAGAAACCTGAAATAGATTTCAGGCTTTAACGCTGTGGGGAGAGGGGTGTGGAAAATTGTGCATACCTCTTTCTTCAAAAATCCTTGCTATGCCCCTGTGTTTTATTGCTGAAGGGTTTTAATGTTTATTACCATACTTGAGACAAGGGTTAATTCTCTACCATAGAGTTAATAGTGTAAGAACAAGCATTGTTTGGGTTTAGTCATTAGACATAAAGCAGATATTATACATGATATCCAAACATCTATAAGTGGGTTTAAGAAATGAGTGAAAGCCATTAATTTTTAAGCTATTGTGCCATTAAACGGGACATTATCACATTTAATTCATGACATTATTTCGAAAGACCAGTTTTCAAGCTCATTTATTGTCAAAGTGTTCTCACTTCTTAAATCTAAATGGTTGATGTTCTCCATGTAGGAAATGTTACTATGCTTTATATCATGTCATAAGTTGTTTATATAGAATGCAAGGAGTGTTGAGATTTTTATCAAGAAGTAGGTTTATGTGCTGATAGAAATGGTTTGTTTATTTTTTCAGGCAGAAAAAAGACAACAAATGCGCCAAACTGGTCAAAGGTTAATAGAAATGGACTACATTCTTTGGAGGAGAGTCAGGATTTAGAGGACAGCAGCGACATGGTCTAGGAATTACAACTGATTTGGTATGTAATGTATGCTGTTAGGAATACTGTGTTACTGATAGTTACCCTAACTTCATAAAAGAGACTTGGTTTTAGACTCCCAGCCTGGGACATCACTGAGGGCGCTTTCCATTTGTAAGAACTGACTGTCCTGATTGTTCCCGTCCCGATGAGAATTTTCACTTTTAGTCAAAACTATTAGGTCAGACATATCCTAAATAGTATGCACAGAGGAGTTTTATCAGCAAACAATTTCTTGATAAAGGCCTATTTCATTGTCAAAATGACCAGTCCAGCCATGGTCCAGCTGGCAGACTTTTGGAAAGCGCCCTGAGTGTGGGGTTTATAGCTGGCTCAGGGCTTTTCTCTGATGAGGAAGTGGACATTTGCAGTGGTTATAATCACCCAGCTGTTGTTGTCCAGCCATTTTTTATTAGTAATCGATTAATTAATGTTTCTTGAAATAGTGCTCACAAACCAAGGTAAAGCTGTTGTCAGATCACAAAATTTAAAATATACTAAAGTATAGAAAGTCAATGTTGCAGGCAAATCTTTTTGTTAAAATCGACCATGAATTTTGAAAAGAAGCAGTTAAGACGTCCGTTCATTTATTCTGGTAGGAATCATTTTTGCTGAAAGATGGATCCATATTATAGGTAGGGAGACTATAACTCTTCCTTTCCACCTGACAGTCAAATTTACCTGTATTATCTCTGGCCATTTAACAGAAATCTCCCATTAATTTTGGTGATGTTCTGGAAGATTCTTTGCCCATCACAAGTTGGATATCAAAAATCTTTTCTTCAGTTAAAGGGATGACATCTCAAGAAACAGAAGGATCATGGTCTCCCATTGTTGATTTCAGGCATTTCAGGTATCTTTTTTTTGTTCTTTCTTGAAAACGTTTTAAACCGGGATAAGACTAGTACATTTTGTTTAGGATTTTTCCAGAGGTACACACAATTTTTCACATCCCATGGTCTTTCTTCTTTAACAAATCAAATCTTCTTCAGGTTCCTTCATTAAAGATGAAGTCATTCCACTCATCCTACCCATCCAACTTTTTTCCAATCATCCTATTCATCCTAGTCATTCAAGCCAACCCAGTCGTCCCAGTAATTTTAGTCATCCAAGTCACCCTTGTCGCTCCTGCCATCCCAGTGACCCCACCAAGAATTCCTAGGAGTACCCCCATCAGGCATTCATCCCAACCACCCCAGTCATCCTAGTCATCCTAGTCATCCCAGTCATTCCAGTCATCCTAGTCATCCTAGTTATCCCTGTCATTTTAGGTATCCCTGTCATCACAGTTATCCCAGTCACCCTAGTCATCTCAGTTATCTCATCAACCCATTCATCCTAGTCACCCCAGTAAGTCATCTTTTCCTTTTCATCACAATCAACCTTGTCACCTCTGTAATCACAGTAAACCAAGTTATTCAAAAGAGGAATCATTGTTTACAACATTTGCTCATTAGCACTGGCTCATCATCTAATGATCTCTGAAAATTTGAGCCTGATATACCAAATAGTTACCGAGACATTATCTTTGAAATACCCCAAAATTTACGAAGAATGTGCGAACTCATTAACGTTTTGCCACCCAGTAATTTTGCAGTTTTTTAATTGATTCTATTTTCTTTGTTACTGATTACAAAGAGCTGAAACTTGCACAAACTGCACAAAAGAACCAGCTCTTTTAACTGTTGAACCTTCTATGGGCTAATCGTATGCTAATGAGCAAAAATGTAAACACTGACATGACGATGAATCTGCCGACATGTATTCATGCTAGTCCTGTCAGCTATCCCAGTTGTCTTCTTCATGCCAGTCATCCTAGGCATCCATGTCATCCCAGTCATCTTAGTCATCCAAGTCATGTCTTAATTAGTTATCCTATTCATCCTAATCATGCAAGTGATTCCAGTTATCCCAATCAACCTAGTTATCCCAGTCATCTCATTCATATTCATCCCATTTATCGTCATCATGCAGGTCATCCAAACCATGCCAGTCATCCCAATTATCTTACTCATCATATTCATCCTAATCATGCAAACCATTCCAGTCATCCAAATAATCCCAGTTATCCCAATCAACCTAGTCATCCCAGTCATCTCAATCATCTTAGTCATCCCAGTCATCTCGTTATTAGTTATCCTATTCATCCCAATCATGTAAGTCATTCCAGTCATCCAAATCATCCCAGTCATCCCAATCATCTTAGTCATCCAAGTCATCTCGTAATTAGTCGTCATGCAAACCACTCCAGTCATCCAAATCATCCGTCATCTTTATCATCCAAACCATCTAAGTCATCTCATTATTAGTCATCCTATTCATCCTAAGCATGGAAATCATTCCAGTCATCCAAATTGTCCCAGTCATCCAAGTCATCTCATTAATATTCATCCTATTCATCCGAATCATCCTAGTCACCCATGTTATTGTAGTCATCCCCTTCATCCCAGTCATTCTTATCATCTCAGCTTTCCCAGTAACCCTAATCATCCAAGTCATCCTAGTATCCCACTCATCCCATTCATCCTAATTTTCTTAGTAACCCCAGTCATCCCAGTCATCCTATGCATTCCCTTCATTCTAGTCATCCTATTCATCCCAGTCATACCAGACACCCTTGTCTTCTCAGTTATCTCATCATCCTATTCATCCCTGTTTTTCTAGTTATCCCTGTCATCACAGTCATCTCAATTACCTAGCTAAGTCATTCTAATCATCCAAGCCACTCCCGTCATCCTTTTCACCCCAGTTACCTAGTCAACCCAGTCCTCCTAGTCATCCCAGTAATCCTAGTCTGAATCCCAGTCATTGCAGTTTCTCCAGTCATCAGAATTATCCCAGTCACCCTAGTAATCCTCAGGGCTTGCATGCACCTTGAAAGTCCTTGAAAATTGCAGTCAGTGCTGGAAAGTCCTTATTTTTCAGTGCTAACTTTATCCAACCCAGATTCTCAAGTGCCTAACAGGAGCAAACATAGAAAGTCCTTCTGGATAAAAATTAAAATTGGAGTAATGTTGTGGAAGAACTAAAAAAAGACAGACTCAGTCTGAAAAATGGGAAATGTGTCCTTGAATGTTCTTGAAATATCCTTAAATTTTTTGTTCAGAAAAGGGTACAATCCCTGCAACCTTGTCATCAGGGTAATTCTAGCTATCCCTGTCATCCCAGTCATCTCAGTCACCCCTGTCATCCTAGTCACCCTGTTATCCTAATTCATCCCTGTCATCCTGGTTATCTCAGTTATCCCAGTAACCCTAGTCATCCAATTCATCCTAGTATCCCACTCATTCCACTCACCCTCATCATCTCATGCACTCACCCCAGTTATCCCAGTCATCCTACTCATCCTATTCATCCAGTGATACCAGACACCCTAGTCATCTCAGTTTTCTCATCTCCGCAGTTATCCTAGTCATCCCAGTCACCCCTGTAAACATAGTCATCCCAGTAATCAAAGTCATTCCAGTAATCAAAGTCATCCCTGTAATACTAGTCATCCTTTTGATCCTAGTCATGCTAGTCATGCTAAATAGTCATTCCAGCCACCCTAGTCATCCCTCTTATCCCAATCATCCCAGTTACCCTAGTCATCACAGTTATTCTACCTAGTTTCCTTTTCATCCCAGTTATTCTTTTCATCCCAGTAGCATCAGTCATCCCAGTCATCCTGGTTATCTCAGACATTTCAGTCACCAAAGTCATCCTAATCATCCTAGTCACCCTAGTCTTCCCAGTCATCTGCGTCACCCCAGTTAAGCCAGTCCTCCTAGTCATTCCAGTCATCCAGATCATCCCAGCCATCCTAATCATCCCAGTCGTCTTAGTCATCCGATTATCCTAGTCATCACAGTTTTTCTAGTTATCCCTGTTATCACAATTATCCCAGTCACCTAAGTCATCCCAGTCCTCCTGATCGTCTCAGTAATCTTAGTCCTTCTAGTCATTTTATTCAGTTAACCAGATCATCCCAGTCATCCAAGCCATCCTAGTTATCCTAGTCATCACAATCATCCCATTCACCCTCGGCATCCTAATCATCCCAGTCATCCCAGTTACCCCACTCATCCCAGTATCCCTAGTCATCCCAGTCACCCCAGTCATCTTAATCATCTCATTCATCCCAGTCACTGCAGTCATCTTTGTCATTCCATTTATTCCAGTCATTCAAGTCACCCTCGTTACCTCTTTAGTCATCTTGGTCATTGCAGCCAGTCTTGTAGTCTTTTTGGGGGATGCACATGTGTACAATGTGTACAGGTAGCTACACCCCTCCTATGCAGTCGTTTACAATATTTTGTCACTCAACCTTAGACATAAAACTTTTGGTACATCCCTTGCTTAATTCTGTTCCTATGAATATCTACAAGCCAAAAGTCAGCCACGAGTCACAAATAAGTTAACAATTGAGTGAAAGTTAATCTTATTCTTTTCTCAGGCTGAAAAGAACAGCAGATTTGGCAAACTGGTTAGCGATTCATCAATAGCTCAATACAGGAGTTCAAAAGCCAACAGTGAAGAGGCTGGTATCACTAGAGGATGAGTCAACTCATTATTAATACCTAGTTTACTATTTATATAATCATATAATTGATTACTTACAGTTACAGCCAGTACCCTGCCTCAACACAGGTACTGGGTTTTAGAATATTTCTGACCCAGCCCGGGAGGTCATTGAATGCGGGGTACAGCTGGCCCGGGGTTTTCCTCCTAGGAGCAAGTGGACGTACGGGGAGGTTTTTCACCCAGCTGTTGTTCCACAACCCCCATTCAACAGCAATAGGCAAATTCATTTAGCTTGGCAGTGAAAAAAAAAACACCAAAAACAAAAACCAAAAACCGAAGAATAATGACTTTTTCAACAAATAGGACTTCATGCATTGTTCAAAGCAGGTCCATGGTATTCCCAACGGGAGTGAATTGATTCACTTGCAATATTTTTTTTTTCTTTTGAATTCTACCCATAGTTTAATGCTTTCCAAATTCAAAGAAAACCGAGTGTTATTTATCCAATCAAAATTCAGTCACCGTAGGATCTTCAGTACATTTCAGCTGTAGAGCAGAATGCTGAATATGTAGTGAGTTCAAATTTTAATTAGGAATTCTGTGATTCACTGTTGGAGTGAATACTTAAGGTATCTGTATTTCAAGAGTATTGATATATGATACAGTGTGTGTGCCACCATATTTGTACAAATAAGTGTCACAGAAAATTTTATCAACAGTTTCTTTATTTTTTTAAGTAAATGAGTCATCATCCAGTTCAATTTAGCAATTAACTGGACAGAGACTTATCAATTAGGCAAAGTTTTCCTAAATTAAGCAATTTTTTTTCAAACTGGATTATTTTGTTCGAAAAAAATTCATATTTAGACAAAATTTGAAAAAAATCTGGAGGCTTATTTGTACTACTTAAAAATTAAGTTCAAACCCAAGATTCTGATGAGTAGTACATTCATCATTCAATTTTACAAAGGAGATTCACCTCAGGGAAGAAAAGGAAAAAGGGTCCATTCTTGCAGGACAATAGTCAATGAAACTCTGTAGCCAAGAATAATCACATTAATTAGTGATTATAAATGACATTTCCTTAGGATTTGGCAATTTTATCAAAGATGAAAGACGGTATTTCATCTGCTAACAAGAGACAGAGAAATTCTTTCAAAAAATAACTTAAGACCACTTTGGTCTGGTAAACAATAGCAAAACTGAGCTGAACTAGTTTTGGTACGGGCTAAGGGTTCGTGGTCCTAGTGACACATCCCCACCCAAAAATTCATAAAGTACCACCCTCGGGTTTAGTGCTTCAATGCTCAAAGGAAATCTTGCTAAAATAATAGTGATCATGATATTATTACAGTATTTAATATTAAGTTATAGTTGTTGGGTGGGTAAGGTTACATATTTTATAGATCATTACATACCTTAAACCGTAAAAGCTCAATTAAGCCCCCATCAGCCTTTCAAGGAGGGTTGCAGGATAAAGAGGTGGGGGAGGGGGGCACACTATTAGGGGCGGGGGGAGAAAGGATTTTTTATCTCGATAGGGAAGGGGAAATTAGGGAAAAGGTGGTCTTTTTGATCAATAATCTTGCACAAACTGGGAAAATCTACTTGCATTGGTTTGATAGAAATCAGTTCCTCACAGTTCCTGCAAAAGGAATGGCTTTCAAGGTAAGTTGTGGAGGATGTAATAAATACTAAGGGTATCAGGTTAAAAATCCAGTCATAAAGATTTAGAAGCTGCGATCAGTGATAGGTAGGGGGAGGGGGGGGGGGGGTTGGCTGGGGCTTATAGAGCTTTTGCCGCATATACAGTTGTAACATTGTGCTGCCAGTGTAGGTGGGAGTGGCCTTGTTTTCCGCGTAATTGTCTGGAACTACCAGTCAAAATACATCAGCTATTCACTGACTTTCATTTTCCTAGAACAGCGGGAAGCACAATGTTGCCTGTATCTTTAGAGGCATGGGAAGCATTACAACCTTATCACAGCAAACATTAATCACACAGGCAGAATATTTTAACTTTCCTTTAATTTTATTCCTTTTGTTGAAGTTCACCACACACTCAATTCTTTTCATAGGTCAGCCTTTTACTGCAACTCGTCTTCATTATAGGAGTTGTTGTGCTTCCTGTCTTATCTTAACACAGTGGACCTATGATTTTTTGAACCTCCTATGAAAATGGAAATTGGTTTTAGAAAACTAGGAGTTCAAAGAATTAGGGAGATATTAAGCTTTGTTTTGGGCTTTAGGCTTTCTCGCCATTTTCTGTTTGAGAATACCCAAGGCGAAATATAAAAAGTATAGTGACTTCAGGGGAAGGAAAACAAGTTTTAATTGGAATTATCAAGAGGTTCAAAGGACCAGGATTCCACTTATACAGTGTTAGTGTACATTTAATTTTAGAGTTAAACAGTCTTCAGCAAGCTCATTAGCACAATATTAGCTCTAAACCTCCTAAGTGATATATGACCTCAGTCAGGGACTATACAGGCTGCAAGAAATAGTAGCACAATACAGGTATACATCTTTAAATTTTCAGGACAACATCATCGCAATACAGATAACCTAAGACCTATAATATAATCATATGGGTAGAATGTAGACAACTTGACCATAAAACTTATGATGATCTTCCATTAAGGGAAAAGATAAGCTTGAGCTTTGTCAGCCAAGGCATCTATCTGGCTATCACTGGCCAGGAAGCTATAGCTGGAATTGCATCTACATTTACACGCTACACAGCACAGTATGGATAGGAATAACAAAGCAATTAACCACAGTGACCTTAATCCTTGAAGTCCCAGTTTCACTGTCACAAATTCTCCTTACTGTTTTTTCTTACCTCTCTTATGGTACTAGTAAGGAGAATGTATGTAAGTATCAAGTAGGCATAGTTTCATTTTTTTATTGTTAATAAGTTGATGATTGATTTTGGTCTCTGTTGGCACTTCAAAGTAAGGTCGGTGCACTAAGGATTTTGCCATCTTCAGGTTAATTAATAAAGGAACTCATAAGCAACTGGAAATTCTTAAGAAACAGTGAGCCTGGGAAAAATCTTAGGAAAATTAGGATCTTAAGTATTATAACACAAAGTAGATTATTCATAAGCTTACTTGAAGGTTACGTCTAAGGCAATCTCCAGTCTGCCTCTGCTTAAATTTTTTTTCTAGGCAACTTCAAGTAGTAAGAATTTTTTTCCAAGTTGCTAATTTTTTTTTCAACTAAAACAATTTTTTATTAACTATTGAGAACTTATACTTTTACACAGGTTTCACAGACTGCAGACTATTGATTGCATTTATATTTTATTTAAATATATTAATTTTCTTGTGTTACATTTGCTCTCTGGAAATTTTTTTTTCAATTTCCATAGGTTTTCAAAAAGTCTGGCATGTTAGTTGTAGGAGTTTACTCCTTGGCATTCTTTTTCTTTCCATTTTCCTGCACATAATCAAAGCATTAGTTGAATACAGGTTTACATTACGAGTTCACTTGTAGCACCAAGAAATATCTAGTTTTGTTTAATATGCTAATGAGCTTGCATTAGTTATCTTAATATTATTAATTTTTTGTTAGGCTTGCTTTAGCTAAGCCTTTGAAAACAGCTGACGTTTCCAGATGCTACCACTTGTTTTCCCGCAAAGTGATGACTCATGATATGTCACTAGTCATATCCGGGTATGGCCTCTGATTGGTTGAAACACATTATCCTTCTGGCACGACCAATCAGAAGCACTACCCAGATCTGGGTAGTGACACATCATTAGTATAGAATTCCTTCACCTATTCTTCATTTTTGAGTCATTTCATGAGGAAACCAGTGGTGTCGTCAAGAATTGCTGGTTGTTTTCTTAGGCCATTAGCATTTCATTATTTTTTTAAGTTCTTATTTAATTTCAGACCTCAGGTGGCACACACACCAGTTTAGGAGCCCATCACTTGGGAAAGGTCATGTTTGAATCTAGCCAACCTCGTCCCTGCTGGACTGTGGAAGCTCTGCCTCTGAGAAGGTGTGAATTCTGATGTCCTCTGAGATATTCCGACTGAGAAATCCTGGGAAACTTTGTCTGATCCTGTAATTCATGCTGGGGGCAGTTGGACACTTGGAAGATTTGGCCGTTTGTTTCCAAGTGGGGAGGACAGCGTGAAGGAAGGTGAGAGTTTGCTTCCCATGTTCTTAGAGTTTCATTCATTTTGTTATAATACCACACCTTTTTTTAAAAAAATTTTAATAGATAACCATTTCGATCAAGAAAGTTGCTTGTCTGCAAACAATATGTCTGGGAATGTTTCACTGTTGAGGATGAAAAACGGGGGTGCAAGAACGTGCTCCCCGGCTCACGTAGTAGGTGTGTCGACGGATGATTCGAGGGCAGAGAACTGAGCACTGAATGGCATTGGTCTGGCTTGGGTGGATTTTCACAAATGACATCAAATTGAGCTGATAGTCACTAAGAATCTCTCTAATGGGGACAACTGGTCAAGGATTTCTCTTCTAAACCTAAAGCTTTTGATTTCCTAACAATAAATAGCTCTCCAAAGTATTATACAAAACAAAAATAGCATATAAATCATTTCCATAATTGCCAAATTTTGTGCTGATATTTTTTACTACCTCAAAATTTAACTAAAACCGTAAAAACGAAACAACGCTCATAAATAGGTCCAAATTTAATTCATTTCCATCTTTTTCCTACCTGATTAGCTGGAAATTTAACTAAAACCATAAAAAGAAAACAACGCTCATAAATAGATCCAAATTTATTTCATTTTCATCTTTTTCCTACGTCAGATCATAAACACATTTATCAAAGCTAAGTTTAGGTGACATCAACATCTGGTTTTTTTTTTACCTGCTGTTTTTTGGTCAACTGAAAACAACAGGCAAACAAACATGGCTGTTGATGTTAGACTAATAATATCAGCTTTAGATACTAAACCATTTTCGAATTAAGGAAATACTTGATTAATCAGACCGCTGTGGTAATCTGCTCTATATCCTTATTTTAAGAAGGACGTAGAATAGATTTCCTTGGGCTGTGTGAAAAATCAGGTTAAATTAACCGAAATTTCGGATAGCCTTATGTAACCAGCCAGAATAAACATTTTTGCTAAGTCTTAACTTTTCACGCTGTAAAGCAATTTCTCGGTGGTGACTTCAATTGATGCTTTAAATTAGGGTTTCGGATATAGGTCTGGAACTATATACTTAAGGTCATTTATTTTTTTATATATACTAAAAATTATCTATATGGCTAGTTCCAGTCATTTATCGGAATCTCGATTTGAAGTATCCATTCCCGTCACGACCGTATTTCCACGCTATTTGGGCTACTGTCACGATCGTCACGCAATGCTGGTACAGTCGGCTAGCGTGACCATCGTGACTAAAGCCTCGAATCTCGTGGGAACTTAAAGGTAGGACAATTTAAATAATTATTATGCAGAAAAACATAAAAATTCAAAGGTTTAAAGACTTGCTATCGAATCCAAAATTTTTTTAGGAACTGAAACATGAAATTTTACTAGCTTCACATTTCTTTCGCACTAATTTCTTAAGGTAGAAATAAACCATTATTTCAACGAGAGAATTAATCGAATTATTTCTACGGGAAGGAAAACAAGCAAAAATTTAAATCATCTGCAAGATCGCTTTAATCACTTTAGTTTGGGGAAATTTGACGGGAACCTACGCGGCAGATTTAAACGAATTCAACATTAGATTATAAGGGCAACCAATTTTAAGGCATAAAACGAAATATTTAAAGCACAATTTACGCGGCACTGTAGCAGTACTGCGTAAATTTTGCTTCCTAATGTTTCGGTTTATTACTTTTGGATAACTTCGACTCTTTAGAATAACAGCAATAATAAACGACGCGTAAACAATCCGCGTAATTTTCACTTCCAAATTTCCTTTTATGTAGGTCTAAACACTAAATAATAAACAAAGACTAGGACGAGAGAAATCCAGTATCAGTAGCTTCGCAGAGGAGAGATAATTATTGACTTGTGCTCTCTGGTGAAGTTTGTGGGATGAAGGTCGGTCAGACCAGCGCGATTCTTTGTTCAATTTTCTGGGCATCGATGACGGAGACCCACTGAAGACTGAGTTTCACTGTCTTGCGCCCTCTTTTTTCTTGTCCACGACTCTGGATATTTTTCACGATATGTTGACTTTGCAGACACGCACTTTCAAACCAAAATTATAATTTTCACCACAAATTGTTTTGGCTAATTTTAATTCCAAATTAATTTGGTGTGGTATTGTGACAAAGTTGAATGAGACCCTGTGGGCATGAGGAGCAAACTCTCACTTTCCTTTACGCTGCCCTCCCCACTTGGGGACAAACGGCCAAATTTTCTAAGTGTCCAACTGCCCCCAGCTTGAATGAAGGGATCAGATAAAACAGACCAGGATTTTAAAGTTGGAATATCAAATGAGGACAGAAGAATGAACATCGACTCGGAGCAGAGTGGAAGCAGCCCGGCAGGGGCGAGGAAGGCTAGATTATTTTTTTTTAATATTTTTTTATTGTAAATAAATGGACAACAGAGACAAGCTTTATTCGTTCAATAAAACACTGTTATCTTCAGTACCTGTGCTGTTTACTTTGTAATCCAACTACTTGAGTGAACCAGATAAAACCCCTTATGGCTCAGACACAGTAAAACATTACGCGCAGTAAAGGCTGGTTTTTACTAACGACATGAACACAAGCGTCAGTTTAGTAAAGACATCAACAACAAAAGCATCAGCACAACTTTAGGAAACCCATGCACTTATTATATTTCTTCTTCCGCGCTACGAATTAACACAACATAAGCACAAGCAAGATAAACCAAAACAAAGTTTGTTTTATTGTGCTCAGCTTGTGTTGTGTTAATCCTTTACGACGAGAAAACAAGAATAATCTTTGTGCTCACACTTTCAGTTTTGTATGTTAATAAACTTCAGTTGTCGATGTCCTCGCTAAACTTAAGTCTGTGGTACGCTGCCAGTTAAAGCCAGCCTTAAAATTGCACTGTATTTCCACCCCTGAAGAACTTAACCGAAATGTTACAAACCAAAAAAAAAAAATACTGCGTTGTCACATTATAACTCTTTATGGGAGTAGAAACACAGTGCAGAGTTACTGCGCGTAATGTTTTACTGTTTGTCCGAGCCTTACAATAAGCCAAGTTCTGCTTTGCATATTATAAAGCTTTAAGCAATCAACAAAGCGACGGCAGCAAGATCGGCACTTGAAAAAATAATTACCAGTTATGCGAACATCATTTATTGTCTAACTTTTCTCAGCATTTTAATTGATTTACCTTTTAACTTAAACTTTGTACGCGCACGTTTTGAATTTGATATTTGATGGCGAAATGTTTGTGTTCCGTCTCAAATCCTTGAATTTTTTATTATCAATTTTCTTGTTGCTTTGCGTACAAAAGCGAATAAATGAAAAAAATGAAAGCGAGCACGTTGCGAAAGCCTTCTGTTGTTTTAATTTTCTCAGCATTTTAAATTTACCTATTAATTAGAACTTTGTACGCGCGCGTTTTGAATTTGATATAATATGGCTAAATGTTTGTCTTCTCAAAACCTTGGACTTCTGATTATCACATTCTTGTATTTTTTTTTTTTGCATACAAAAGCGAATAAATGTGTAAAAAAATAAAAGCGAGCGTGCATATAAAGCCTTTTGTTAGCTGCCATTGTTGTTGCCGTCTTCATTTGTGATTGCTTGAGCTTCAAAAGTTGAAAAAACATAAGGGAAAAAATTTCAGACTTTTTCAGTAAGCGGTTTGTTTTGCGTTAAACGGCATCCCAGAAAATACATGCACATAGAAAAAAAACCTAACAGAAAAAACATCACTATGGTCTAAATCCCATGTCTCACTTGCGTTTGATCTTCTTCGCGGCCGTTTTTTGACTTCACGACTTTGCGTGACGAGCCAAAATAACGGCCGAAAAAAAGACTCCCCGTTTGATACGAGATGATGTCAATAAGAATTTCAATTTGCACATGTATTTAAGGATTGCATTGTTACTGCAAAACAAACTGTCTATCTGAAGGCCTTTAGGTAACCGTGAACTTTCAGTCCCAAGCTTTAACATGTTATTCTCTTTACTAACTACTGCAAGATAAGACAAAGCCTCCCCTTTCATGATAATTATGTTTATTTTCAACACCCTTCCTCCTTGGTAATTTACTCAAAGAAGTAAAAAGAAATAACATGTTGATCACTCTGGAGTTGAAAAAGATGAGTGCAAGTTTTCAAAATCTCCTCACTTTACCTCCTCAGAAGCACACTAAATTTTCCACGCCCAGTTTTACTCAGTGCTTGTCAAACGTACTTTAAAACACTGCGGCAGAAATTTTCAGTGGTGACTATATTTTAATCATTTCATTGTTGCTGTTGTTGTTGATGTTGTTGTGTAATTCTTATTCCACTTTGCAAGCAGTACACTGATTATATTGGCAAAATTAATTCAACGAAGTCAGAATGAGAGGCACAACATTCATACTTAAAGCACCTGTTGCTGTTTTCCACAAAGAGGTTTGAAGATTAGGCACGCAATCCAAATTCACAATCAATTAAAACAAATTAAAGGAATAATCCAGTTCACCGAGCCAAATCCTTTTTCCTTGTGATGAAAACTGTGTAGCCTAAATTTTTCCCGAAAGTGGGAATGAAAATGGCAGTGAATTTAACAATTTAGACATTTTATTTTAAAACAACAAATTAATTTGCCTACGCCTGCAGTTTTACCTAAGAACAAACGCTCCCCTCCTCCCACCACTCCTACCACCACCTCACCCCCCCTCCCCACCACCAAACGACGTCTTAGGTTGGCTGATGGGTTGATTGGTTGTATAACTATTGTAATTGTTGAAATAATTAGCACCCAGCAAGAGTCACTACACTTCACATCATTAATGTGAAGTGTATTCAGTCATTCCCAAAACATATTTCCATGTTAGGAAATTGCTGGTTGAAGCAAGAAGAGATTTGAAATGCACTCATCAAGTTCACAGAAAACGAATATACGAGTCAGCACAGATATGCAGTCTACCGACTATACCATTAAAATGCAAATACAAAATAAGGCCACTGTGAATTGGTCAGACCCTCCAGCTGTCATACAGGTCAGTTCAAACATCGGTTTTTCTTTTGAAACAGTTAGGTTAAACGTCAACCATTCTGCACTGATCCTGGTTGTTCGGCCAGTATTCAAACAAGTCAGTCAGTAACAACTTTGGAAATTTTTTCCATCAGCAAAGCAAGTGACCTTAATAGTCCTAGTCATCTTAGTCACTCTATACATTACGGTCATCCTAGTCATTCCAGTCACCATAGATGTCCCAGTCATCAAAGTCATTTGAGTCATCTAAGTCATACAAGTAATCCTAGTCATCCGAGTCATAGTACTCATCCAAGTCATTCTAGCCCTTCCAGTCATCCTAGTGATCCCAGTCATACCAGTCATCCCAGTCATTCCAGTCATCCCAGTCATCCTAGTCATCCTAGTCATCCCAGTTATCCCAGTCATCCCAGTCATCCCAGTCATCCTAGTTATCCCAGTAATCTGACTGATCCCAGTCATCCCACTTACCTCAGTCATCACAGTCATCCTAATCATCCCAGTCATCCTAGTCATTCCAGTCACCCTAGTCATCCTGGTCATCCCAGTCATCCCACTTACCCCAGTCATCACAGTCATCCTAGTCATTCCAGTCACCCTAGTCATCCTAATCATCCCAGTCATCCCAGTCATCCTAGTCATCTCAGTCATTCCAGTCATCCTACTGATCCCAGTCATCCCAGTCATCCTAGTCATCTCAGTCAGTAGTGTCATATTAGCCATAAAGCCGATAAATGTTAATCCAGGAGAAAACTTATAATGACCACGGTTTTTGCATTTAAGTTTTCTGATCATGAGCACTTCACCAACAGGTGCATGTCTCTTGGAATTTTCAATCAAATCAATCAAATTATTTTTGTTCTTGAAACCAAAAAGATTTCAATGCGTTTCAGCTGTCTTTGTATTGCGATTCTCTGCAAACATAAAACTGGCGATTGCAAACATTTATTCAATGTAAAATGTCTAATTCATACAAAATCAACAGAAATACTGAATGCATCCCTTAAAAATAAGGTTTTTATTTGCTTGGTCTTGAAGTACTAATATTATTTATTCAAAAGTCAATCATAAAATATTTGTTCGACCCTGCTGATTTCCTTTAAACACTTTTGACGTGCCAGTCACTAAATCGCCAACAGCTGTAGCTGTTCTGAACTACACTCAATAAGATGATTCTGCGTTCAGTTACTTTATTTGCACCATAATGATGTTGACTTAGCTGTACAACGGTACTTGATTTAATTTATTTTGGAATTTTGCTCTTTTATGTTTCATTGTATTTTGTACGCTTTTTTTAGTTTTTACTGTTGTCGTTGTTTTTTTTATTTTTGGAAAAAGTAAGATTGGTAAATGTCTACTCCCAAAAGTGGTACACTTGATGGTGAAATAACTGTGAAATGAAATAATTTGGTCCAATATATCTATTACAACAGCTTTCCCTGGATTAGCTTAATCAAACTTTGAAATCATCTGGTCATCCCAGTCATCCTAGTGATCCCAGTCATCCAAGTCATCCCAGTCACTCTAGTTGCCCTAGTTGTCCCAGTCATCTTAGTCATTCCAGTCATGTTTGTACTCCCACAAATCCCAGTCATCTTTGTCATCCCAGTCATCTCAGTCATTCCACTCATCCCAGTTATTGTAGTCACCCAAGTCATCCTAGTCATCCCAGTCATCTCAGTCACCCTAGTTATCCCAGTCATCTGAGTGATCTCAGTCATTCCAGTCACCCTAGTCATCACAGTCATCCCAGTCATCCTAGTGATCCCAGTCATCCAAGTCATCCCAGTCACCCTAGTCACCCCAGTCATCTTAGTAATTCCAGTCATGTTTGTACTCCCACAAATCCCAGTCATCTTTGTCATCCCAGTCATCTCAGTCATTCCAGTCGTTCCACTCATCCCAGTTATTGTAGTCACCCAAGTCATCCTAGTCATCCCAGTCATCTCAGTCACCCTAGTCATTCTAGTCATCCCAGTCATTTGAGTGATCTCAGTCATCCTACTCACCCTAGTCATCACAGTCATCCCAGTCACCCTAATCATCAAAGTTTTCCCAATCACCCTGGTCATCCCAGTCACCCTAGTCATCCTAGTCATTCCAGTCATCTTAGTGATCCCAGTCATTCCATTCGTCCTAGTCAACCTAGTCATTCCAGTTATTTCAGTCATCCTAGTCATCCCAGTCATCCCAGTCATCTAAGTGATCTCAGTCATCCCAATCACCCTAGTCACCCTAGTCATCCCAGTCACCCTAGTCATCCCAGTCACCCTACTCATCACAGTCATCCCAGTCATCTTAGTGATCCCAGTCATTCCAGTGACCCTAGTCACCCTAGTCATCCTAGTCATCCTAGTCATCCCAGTCATCCTAGTCACCGTGGTCATCCTAGTTATTCCAGCCATCCCAGTCATCTACGTGATCTCAGTCATCCCCATCCTCGAAGACCCAGGGGCAGTCAGTCGGGTCGGGGGAAAAGGAAAGATTTCAATTACGGACGAAAGAGCCCCTGGGTAGCGACTCTCACCGCACTATTTCCAGAAATTCAAGCGGATGACGGCTCCCGATTGGGCACAAAAAATGCTTTGTATTATTGTGTCAATCGGCAAACAGTTTTTCCCGAGTTCTTTTCGTGAGTTCGTACACGACGGCTATTGTCTCGCCACATTTGCCTGGTTCGTTCACCAAGCTTGTGCATGCAAGGGAAACTTTTACTTTCTACTTTCCTAACCAGAAACGAACGAACTACCGATGAGTCGAAGAAACGTTTGGGATGCTATTAGCAGAAGCAATTGAATTTGCCCCGAGAATATTATTTTTGACAGATCACAATGTATCTTAAATAACAGGAAGTTCAAGATTTGCCGGCGACAGAAAGTCAAATAAACAATAGCTTGACAAGGCAGAACAACAATTTTGCACGTGCATCACGCTTTTTTGTACATTTCTTTGCCGTCAACTGCACGACTACCCGTGAAAATACTTATTTCACGTTTTGTAAAGGACGTAAACAAGCAATGACAAAATTCATTCTCTTCATGAACTTGGACATGGTTGATAGAAATTCAGCTCCAGACAAGTTCGCTTGCATTTGACAAAGTAAGCCAGTTGGAATAATCACGATAGAGACTGAAAAAAACATGAATTCACTTTTCCGTGCGATGTTTTCGCGGCTGTCAGCCGTCATGGTATCTTTTAAAATCTCTCTGTAAATAGATTTACGCAAGATGTGGCCGATGCAAGCATGAATACATGTTGTAAGCTGCAGTTTGTATTTTTGGAAAAGCGTCTTTAGTTTTCGGGCAGACAGTATTTTGAAATCAGAAGGGGATTTTATATCAAACTGAAATTTTCCTGACTGCCTGCATTTCCTTGGTACATGAGCCAGACAAGCCGTAATCGAGATAATAGCCTTCGTGTACAAGCGCAGGAAAGGACTCAGGAGATGTGTTCGCTGATTGGGCACAATAATACAAAGCATTTTTTGTGCCCAATCAGGAGCCGGCATCCGCTTAAATCTTTGGAAATGGTCCGGTGAGAGTGGGTACCTAGGGGCTCTTCCGCCCTTACTTGAAAACTTTCGTGCCGCCTTTTCTCCTGACCCGACTGACTGCCCCCCGGTCTCCGAGGATGAGTCATCCCACTCACCCTGGTCATCACAGTCATCCCAGTCACCCTAGTCATCACAGTCATCCTATGTCATCCTAGTCATCCCAGTCACCCTAGTTATCACAATCATCCCAGTCATCTTAGTGTCCCAGTCATTCCAGTCACCCTAGTCATCCTCGTCATTCCAGTCATCCCAGTCATCCTAGTCATCCCAGTCATCTAAGTGATCTCAGTCATCCCACTCACTCTAGTCATCACAGTCATCCCAGTCACCCTAGTCATCAAAGTTATCCCATTCATCCTAGTGATCCAAGTCAACCTAGTCAACATAGTCATCCCAGTCATGTTTGTACTCCCACAAATCCCAGTCATCTTTGTCATCCCAGTCATCTCAGTCATTCCAGTTATTCCACTCATCCCAGTTATTGTAGTCACCCAAGTCATCCTAGTCATCCCAGTCATCTCAGTCACCCTAGTCATCCCAGTCATCCCAGTCATCTCAGTGATCTCAGTCATCCCACTCACCCTAGTCATCACAGTCATCCCAGTCAACCTAATCATCAAAGTTATCCCAGTCATCTTAGTCATCCAAGTCACCCTAGTCATCCCTAGTCACCCCTAGTCATCCCTAGTCATCCCTAGTCATTCCTAGTCATCCCTAGTCATCCCTAGTCATTCCTAGTCTTCCCAGTCATCCCAGTGATACTAGTCATCACAGTCGTCCCAGTCACCCTTGTCATCAAAGTTATCCCAGTCATCTTAGTCGTCCAAGTCACCCTAGTCACCCTAGTCATCCCTAGTCACCCCTAGTCATCCCTAGTCATCCCTAGTCATTCCTAGTCTTCCCAGTCATCCCAGTGATCCTAGTCATCACAGTCATCCCAGTCACCCTTGTCATCAAAGTTATCCCAGTCTTAGTGATCCCAGTCATTCCATTCGTCCTAGTCAACATAGTCATCCCAGTTATTACAGTCATCCTAGTGATCCCAGTCATCCCAGTCATCTAAGTGATCTCAGTCATCCCACTCACCCAAGTCATCACAGTCACCCTAGTCATCACAGTCATCCTAGTCATCCCAGTCACCCTAGTCATCACAGTCATCCCAGTCATCGTAGTGATCCCAGTCATTTCAGTCACCCAAGTCATCCTAGTCATCATCCCAAAAATCTCAGTCATCTCAGTCATCCCAGTCAGTAGTGTCATCCCAGTCATCTTATTTATCCCAGTAACAGTAGTCAACAAAGTCATCTTCAGGGGTTTCAATAAAAATTGAAGTATCCAGCAGGTTTGAATAGAGTAACCGACTGTATCAAAAGGGGACCATCAGTCCCCTTTTTCAAGGGGAGGGGGGGCGATGTCTGGGGACGTGCTTCCCCAGAAAGTTTTGAAAATGCGATTTTGAGCATTCTGGGGACTAAACTGAGGACAAAAGAGCGTGTGTTTCATTCAAGAAAATGTACCTTTCATTCAACTTTTGATTTATCAGTCACAATTGATCAATTCCTACACGCAATGGACAAAATAATGATGAAAACTAAATTACGTACTTTTGTCCGTTGACAAATTCTGCATAAACCTACATGTATTAAGAAACTTGTGAAAAACTGACTGAAATATAGGGTTTACATGACTAAAGTTTGACATAAAACCAGTGGGCCTTTATGAAGACACATCATAATTACGTTTTCATTCAGATTTTACAATATATATTTTTGTTCACAAAGTTGTTCAAACTAGTTCCTTCTTCCTTCTAGATAAAAAGTAACCGACTTCTATGAGCAAGTAGCCGACGCATTTCATCGCCCGTCGGTGCTTATTGAAACCCCTAAATCTTATTCATCCTAGTGGCATTAGTCATTTCAGTCATCCTAGTTAATTTAGTCAGCCCAGTGATCCCAGTTATCCAATTCATCCTAGTCATTTTAGTCATCCCAGTCATCCTATAGTCCCTGTCATCCCAGTCACCCTAGTCATCCCAGTCGTCCTAGTTGTCCCAGTCATCCTAGTGATCCCAGTCATCCCAGTCAACCAGTCATCCCCGTTTTCTTAGTTGTCTTATTCATTCCAGTTAGCCTAGTCACTCCAGTCATCCTAGTCATCCCATGCCAGTCATGTTAGTAATCCCAAAAATCCCAGTCATCCCAGTCACCCAAGTCATCCTAGTGATCCCAGTCATCCTAGTCACCTTAGTTATCCTAGTTATCCTAACTATCCCAGTCATCCTAGTGATCCCAGTTATTCCCTAGTCATCCCCATCATCCTAGTAATCCCAAAAAATCCCAGTCATCTTTGTCATCTCAGTCATCCCAGTCATCCCAGTCATTCGAGTTATCCCAGTTATAGTGGTCATTCAAGTCATTCCAGTTGTCCTAAGTCATCTCAGTCATCTTATTCATCCCAGTCATACCAGTCATCTGAGTCATCTGAGTCACCCTAGTCATCTGAGTCACCCTAGTCATCCCAGTCATCTTTGTCATCCCAGTCATCCTAGCCATATGCATGTTAGTAATCCCCAAAATGCCAGTTATCTTTGTTATCCCAGTCATCCCAGTCATAGTAGTCACCCCAGTCATCCCAGTCATGTTATTCATCCCAGTAATTCCAGTCATTCCAGTTATAGTAGTCATGTTGGTTATCCTTGTCATTACAGTCATCCCATTCAATTGTTAAGTTAGTCATTTGAATAGATAAATGTGGTAAGAAATTTTAAGGGTACAATATGGATTGCATATCTGCACTAACAGGTACTGTACTATAATAACAACCTTATAATAACAATTATTATAATTATAATAATTATTATTATAATAATTAATATAATAATTATAATAATAATATTATTATTATAATTATTATTTATATTATTATTACTATATCAGCAGAACTTGGCTATTGGTTTAAATGTTGTGACACAGTTGAACAAAGCCGATCAATGCTAATCCAGGAGAAAACTAATAAAGACCACAGTTTTTGCATTTAAGTTTTCTGATCATGAGTACTTCACCAACAAGTGCATGTCTCTTGGAATTTTCAATCAAATCAATCAAATTATTTTTGTTCCTGAAACCAAAAAGATTTCAATGCGTTTCAGCTGTCCTTGTATTGTGATTCCCTGCAGCCATACATTGTAAAACTGGTGATTGTAACCATTTATTTAATGTAAAATGTCTGATTCATACAAAGTTCAACAGAAATGCTGAATGCATCTCTTAAAAATAATGATTTTATTTGCTTGGTCATAAAAATCTTGAAGTCAATCATAAAACATTTTGTTCGACCCTGTTGATTCCTTTTATACACTATTGACGTGCCAGTCACTGAATCACCAACAGCTGTAGCTGTTTAGGACAACACTCAATTGGATGATCATATTCTGCAACTTTCTCACTAATAATAATATCTGATGATCCTGGGCTCAATTCAATAATGTTGATCAAGCTGTACAACTGTACTTGATTTAATTTATTTTGGAATTTTGCTCTCCTACATTGTATATTGCATTCTATTTTGTACCTTTTTTGTTTAGTTTTTATTGTTGTTGTTGTCATTGTTTTATTGGAAAATTAGTAAGATTGATAAATTTCTACTCCTAGAAGTGGTACACTTGATGGTGAAATAACTGTGAAATGAAAGAACTTAGGTAAAATATAATCATGTTACAACAGCTTTCCCTGGACTAGCTTCATCAAACTTTGAAATCACCTGGCCAACAATCCTATTTATCTGGTTCACTCAAGAGCTGGATTACAAAGCAAAACATAAAGCACATACAGTAATGAAGATAACAGAGGCTCTTTGCTCGTGAAAGTCCTTGTCCAGTCTTTCTGTGGCATCTGATCTGAAAACAAAAGTTTAAAATATTCAATGAAGTTCATCAGTTATTTTCAGAACAGACAAATTTCCTATTACATTCAAACCTTGCTTAATTTACAGATGCCCGCTTAGTTCGGAAAGCTTATTATTATGGACAGTTTTGCTACTGTCAGGTGTGAGTGTTTTTAATTCCTTTAGTTTATTTATTTAGGTTTTTCCCTACAGTGTAAATTTCTTTGTTTTGTATTTATTATTTGGTATTTATCTTTTGGTTTAATTGTGGTTATCAGAAACCTCTGTACAAGAAAACAGACAATTAAAGTACATTGGAATGGAGTACAGAAGTTCATTTGTTCAGGGTGTGATTAACACAGACTCTTAACAATGGATACACTTGTTATTACACTTCTAAAAGTTTTATTAAATTGACCCCTGCTTTACAGACCCCAGTCAGTCCCTAACTCAGTCAGTCAGTCAGGCAGTTTGCCACTCAGTTCTAAGTCAGTCAGTTGCTTGCAGTTAGTCAGTAACTTGGTAAGTTACTCAGTTAGTCAGTCATTCAGTCAGTTGATTAATCAGTCACTCAGTCAGCCAATCAGATACCCAGTTGCACAGTTAGTCAGTTGCTCAATTAGTCAGTATCTTGGTACTGTAAGTTGCTCATTCAATCAATCAGTCAGTCAGTTATATTATCAGTCACGCCATCAGCCAATCAGTCAGTTATAAGTAGACAAAGGAGCTAGATATTACCATGTCTTCCTGTCATGCATTGTGATCAAACTATATTATCAAAGGCCGAAACCCAGAGCGTGACTTATTTCAAAGTGTTGCCACACAGGAAACACAAGGGCACAAGAGAGATACATGAAATAATCCAGTATACTCCACATAAAGTGTCTCAATCGAACGTGATAGATTTCACAAGATAGCTACGAATGCCCTTCTCAGGTCTAAGATTTTGTTTACCGTTTAAATTCTCCATCAGGATTGTTTGACTGCTTGTAAATAAATGCTGATAAACCCTTTTTACGGGAATCAATGAAGAAATAAAAATTTAATAATACTTTCTCAAATACTGGCTACACAATAGTGTAGTAATAAAATATGCATTGAGTATCAAAGGTATCAAAGAATTTGGCTGTGAGAAACTCAGTACCTGATTTTTAATACAGTCAAATTAAAATGACCAGTAGATATCTTTTTCTGAGCTGGTTTATAAACTGACATGTATGCACCTTTCGCAACTTCAAACACTGTTGACTTCCAACACTATAACTGCCGCGAAACAGTAAACTAAAGATACAGTAATTTCCTGTCTGAATATATGAAAAAGTAAATTAATGCTTTTTCATTGGAAACGTGTTGAAAATATTACAAAATGCACTCCGCGCACAATGGGAGCTTCAAAAATACCATGACTGTATACAACAGATAAGCAGTGACACATGACAAGAGAAAGGTCACACGGTCAAATCTTACAAAAAACAGGATAATTTATCACAAAATCATTCTGTCATCCTAATGAAAGATGCGAAATTACGCTTAGTCCTACTTTACAGGTCTCTGAATCTTATCCGTAAAGCAGCAAACATTTCTCCGAAACTTTAGGTAAAATTCATGTTTTCATCTCACAGACAGAAAAAATCACCCCATAATAGGCACAAGGCACGCTGGGAAGGTGGTAGTATCCTCCTTTCAAGTAGACAGTCAGCCAGTAACTTAGTTGCTCAGTCAGTCAGTCAAAATGGTTAGCAAGCAAATTAATCAGTTGATCAGTCAGTCAATCAGTCAGTTGGTCAGTAAGTAAGTCAGACAGTCACTTAGCTAGTTACTCAGTTAGTAAGTCGGTTGCTCACTCAGTCAGTTAGTTAGTCACTAAGTAATATTGATTTGTCAGTCTGTCAGTCATGTAGCCAGTCAGTTAGTCAGTGCATTGCTTGGTTCAGTCAGGCACCCAGTCAGTTGCTCTGTCTGTCAGTCAGGTAGCAATTCAGTTGCTCAGTTAGTCAGTCAGTCACTTATTCAGTTGAGCATCAAGATCATTATTAGTTACCCTTAAAGGCAAAATTTATTATTTTAATTTGTTCCTGCAATTTGTATAAACCAGTCTGACTCTTCTTTTTCATTAATGAGGGTTATACGGGATAACAAGGAAGTAGAGAGGGTGAAAAGGGGTTATGAGGGGTTACAGGGGGGCACAAGAGAATACAAGAGGTTACAGAGTGTTACTGGTTGAAGGGGGCTACTACATGTACTGGTGGTTACAGGGTACTGGGAATTAACTGTTGGTTTTATCTATTTTGGAATTATTGTCTTTTATTTTCCATTTTAGTTACAAAAAATTTATATATTCAGTTATTAAAGATTGATAAAATTCTAATCTTCCAACAGTGACACACTAGATGCTGAAATAACTGTTAAATGAGAAAATTTAAGGTATATGGTATAGCTTAATGAAACTTTTAACCAAACAGTTCTGTTTCTCTGGTTCACTTGAGAGCTGGATTAAAACACAAAACATACATGTACAAAGTCATGAGCACTTACCGTACTGAAGATAACAGAGGCTCTTGGCTCATAAAGGTCCTTGTCCAGTGTTCCTGTGGCATCTGATCTGGAAACAAAAGTTTCAAATATTCAATAGAGCACACCAGTTGTTTTCAGAATGGACTGATTTCTCATTACATTCAAATCTTGTCTTACAGACGCCCCCTTAGTTTGGAAAGTTTATCATTACGGGCAGATGGTTTGTCCCTGGGGAAAGAAAGCCATTACACTTTCTCTAAATTCAACAAACTCAATACCGACAACCATGAGTTAATACGGACACTTTCTTAGTGCCCATATTAAAAAGGTTTGACTCCATCACATTTCATGAGTACCAGTGAGCAACCATGTTGGAATATTTTAGCACATACTGTATGATTACCCACCCCTTGACAGTCCTAGCAAAGGGCACTCCTGCTTTGATTTCTTTACCCTCCCCTCCTTACACAATAACTTAGTCAGTTGATCAGTCAGCCTGTCAGTCAGAGGAATAGCCAGTCAATTGCTTTTTCAGCTCAGTCAGCTAGTTGGTTTATTGCTTGAGATTAGTCAGAGACTTGATAAGGTGTTCAATCAGTCTGTCATTCTGTCAGTTATTCAATCAGTCATTCCATCAGCCAGTCAGTCAATCACTTAAACAATCAGCCAGTAAGTCAGTTACTCAGTCAGTCAGTAAGTTAGACAGTTACTTAGCCAGTAACTAATTTGCTCAGTTAGTCAGCCAGTTAGACAGTTAGCCAGTTAGCGAGTTGCTCAGTTATCTTGTCAGCTGATTAGTAAGTAAATTAGTCAGTTTCTCAGTCAGTCAGTAGTTCAGTTTGTATGTCAGACAGTCAATTAGCTAGTTTCTCAGTTTGTAAGGCAGTTTCTCAGATAGTCCTGAGTCAGTCAGTCAGGAGGTCAGTTACTCAGTTTGTCAGTTTGCAAGTTAGTCAGGTACTAAGTCTTGGTACATGTAAGTCAGTTGCTCACTCCGTCAGTTAGTAACTGTTACTTAGTTAATTTGTCAGTCTGTCAGTCAGGTGGCCAGTCAGTTAGTCAATGTGTCACTTGGTGAGTCAGTCTGCCAGTCAGTTGTTAAACTAGTCAGGAGGTCAATAAATCAGTCAGTTACTCAACAAGTCAATCAATGAGTCAGTCAGTCAGTCAGTCAGCCAGCAAGTCAGTCAGTCAACACGTTAGCCAGTCAGTCAGTCAATCAGCCAGTCCATCAGTAAGCTAGTCAAATTGACAGCCACTCAATTGGCAAGAAAGCCATCCAGTCAGTCAGTAAACCAAGTCAGCTGATCAGTCAGTCAGTTTTCCAGTTTGTCAGTCAACTGTAAGTCAGTCATTCAGTAAGTAAATTAGTAAGTCAGTCAATTACAGTGTACTCAGTCAGTCAACAACAAGTGAGCCATTTTGTCAGTCAATGAGTCAGTCAGTCACCAATTAAAATAAGTCAGTCAGTCCATCAGTCAGTTATTCAGTCAGTTAATCCATCAGTTAATCAGTAATATAATCTGCAGTTAGTTGGTTAATAAGACAGTTAGACAGTCTGTCAATCGGTCAGATAGTCGGTCATGTAATCAGCAAGACAGTCATTCAGTAAGTCAGCTATTCGCTCATTTGGTCAGTTGGCCAATCAGCTAAGGACCACTCCTTCAAGGAAAAGGTCAATCAGTCAATATTCAAATCAGTCCACTCAATTGGCATCATGTAGCTATAGATAGATTGCAGAACTATCATAAAATAAAAAATGATTAAAAGAAGAACTTGGCATTATTATACCAACATTGTAGAACAGCTTGTTCAAGGCAGATCACGTATAATTGGCATTTGTCAGAAAAAATCTAATCATTTTAAGATTTGATTATGACTCGGTGCATGTGATTATTTGAAACAATTATGCTGGAAACAAAAAAAACCGAAGTGCTTAATACTATCATAATGCCAATAATACAAAATAATTTCTAAGTGAATTTGAAAATGATCAATTTCTTAAGTCCCATTTGCACATGTCCTACTTGTTGGAAAGAACTGTACACTCTGACCTCAAACTGTCCTAGAGTTTTTAGCTGTCCTTCATGAAAAAATCAAAACAAACATTCATTTGATTTCAATAAATGCATTTAAAAAATATGAGCAATATTTTTAACAAAACTGTTTTATATTCTTCCTTTGAGTTTGAAAATTGTTATGAATCTTTGTCTTCTCAGTAGTAAACAACAAAACAGCTTGCCAAATATTAACAACAACAAGAAGCCAAGCCACTCAATTAGTAGTGTTTTTTCTTTCACTTGTCTATTATATTAGACATGTATCTCTCATTAATAGAGACATTCAATTTGAAACAGTTTTGACTTTGTGTGAAATTAGGCCAGGTATGGCCACTAAAAGCTGATGAAACTGTACGTCTATCTTTCTTTAAACAAGCTGCAAAGTTTATCTGGTTCACTCAATAACTGGGTTACAAAGCAATCTATACAGCACTTACAGTACTGAAGATAAGCTCAAAATCCTTGCTGTTGGAGTCTTGACACATCTTCTGGACAAATCTGATCTGAAATGAAATATCAGTCATTTTGATAAGCAATCACAGTAATCTTGATTCACATCATGAAGGCATTGAAATTAATGCCTTTTCTTAGCATGAATCTCAATATAATTTATATCAGCTAGCAAGAGAGTCAAGCAGTCTATCAGCCACAGTCAGTCAGTCAGTCAGCCAGTCAACTGGACAGTAAGTTGGTAAGCAGAGAAGTCAGTAAGTTAGTCAGCAAGGTGAAGTCAGCAACCAGTTAATCAGTCAGTTGGCCAATTAGTTGGAGTTGTGTGAAAGTTAATGTTGCTCCGCAGACATATCTAACCTAAGTTAAATTACATCTACAACACAGGCTACAGTCCACCAAGTACTCAAGTATTAGTGAAGTATTGGCGGAATGTCAGTAAGCCTATTGCTCAACATTTTGGCCGACAATTGGACAAGCATAATCAGCTAACATATCGACCGACACTCGACCGACCAATATAACCAATATGTTGGTCGATATATCAAACGACACATTGGGGTCACTTTTCAGTCAATATATCGTAATAGACCAATATGTCAACCGAGTGCCGGTCGATATGTCGACCGAGGGGTGCACAAAATGCAAGATCCAGAAATTGTCAGTCAGTCAATAAATCAGTGCACTAAAATTTAGGAATCAAAGCAGAACTTGGCATTATATACTTTCGTATCTAACAATGTGTCACAGATTGTTCAAAGCAGATTGTGTCGCTACACCAAGTCCATACTGCTACTCCATATCAGTCAGTCAATAGGTCAGTCAGTCAGTCAGTCAGCAGCTCAGTCAGTATGCCAGTTTGTCAGTCCATCAATGAGTCACTTAGTTAGTCAATCAGTCACTCACTCAGCATGTCAGCCAGTTGGTTATATTAATTTTAGTTAGTAAATAAGGCAGGCATTTAGCAGGTTAGTCATTCAGTCAGTCAGTTGGAGACAATCAGTTTGCAGTCAGACAAAAAGTCAGCCATTTAGCCAGTCACTGAGTCAGTCATCTAGTCGGTCACTCAGCAAGTCAGCCAGTCAGCAAGCCAGTCAGCCAGTCAGTCGGCAAGTCACCTAGACAGTCAGCAGGTCCATCAAAAAGTCAGTCAGTTGGTTGGTCAGCCAACTGTAAGACATCCATTTAGTCAGTCAGTGAATCAATTAGTAAGTCAGCCAGTCAGTCCGTCAGTCAAACAGTCACTAAGTTAGACAGTTAGGGAGTCAGTCAATCAGTCAGTTAGGTAGTCAGAAAATCAGCCAGACAGTCAACCAGTTAGTCAGTTAGTGAGGTGGTCAATCAGTTAAATAAATTGAACAGATCACTCTGAAGATTGTCAGTCAGTAAATAAATCAGTCCACTCAAGAAAATAATATCATGTAGATTTCCAAACTACACTAAAACCAGAACCTGGTAGTATATACTTGTTATTTAACAATGTGGCACAGCTTGTTCAAAGCAGATTGTGTCTGCTACTCCAGGAAAAATTACTATTTGTCAGAAAATCTTTAAAGACTTAATTTTGACAGCATATTATCATTTGAACCTAAATATTTAGTAAGTTTAATAAAAACAAACTTAATGAGCTTGATGCCATCAATCAAGAATTAATTCCACACTGAATTTGAAAAATGTACTCTTTGACCTCAAACAGTCCAAGAGATTTTAGATGTCTTGCATGAAAAGATCAGAAGAAACGTTTCTTTAACTTTAGATAATTATATACAAAAAAAATTGAGCAATTAACAAAAAATCTTTTAGATTCTTCCTTTAAATCTGAGAATGTTGTTGAATATTTTTCCCTTCACTAGTGTATCTTTTGTTTTTCAGATACATTAAATTTGAAAAAGTTCACCCCCAAAAAATCTCATGAAGCCACGCCTCAATCTTACTTTGAACAAGCTGTACCAGCAGTTTAGTTTATCTGGTTCACTCAGGAGCTTGATACATAGCAATACATACAGCAGTGGCAGATCCAGACCCAGACCTTCAGATTTAGGAGGGGGGGGGGGAGGGAGGGCAGTCATCCAGACCCTGAGATCTGCCCTGGATCCGCCACTGTACAGCACTTACATTGCCAAAGATAATAAGCTCAAAATCCTGGCTGTTAAAATTAAAGTCTTGACATATGTGCAGGACCCATCTGATCTGAAAAAAAAATTGATCATCTTCATCAGCAATCAGCAATCTTGCTTCTTCAGGCACAAACTCTAGGGTTGCGTTAGACTGGGAAATCCGGATTTCGATTTTGAAACCATCATTTTGGATTTTGCAATCGCACACTAAATCTGAAAATGGATCTTGATCCCTTCTAGTTCTTATGATCAACTTCATCTCCAAAAATCTCAAACTTTCACCCACTCCCAAGTCAAAGGCCTGGCTACTAAGCATACAAATAAACAATTTGCTACCTTGCACTTTTAATAAGACTTTAAGAAAGGGCTAATTCGCAAATAAACCCTTCATACGCTGTTGGAAACGCACCGGTTTGCCCTTAAAAATCAAAGCGTTGAAAACTACCCGAGGGGTGAGATTGAACTATTGAAAGAGTTGTGCATAAGCCTGATAAGCAATATTTAAAGGACATGAGCTTCGAGGGTGAGGGTCAAGATCTTACCAAATGCAGAGTAAAACATTTCCACAAGCAATCGTAAAACTGTTTTAAAAGATAAATAATACGGGTCTTACTGTCTGATTTACCTATAATCGCTACTAACCTTGCAAAGTAGATGAAAAACGGCAGAAAAACAACCATGCCTTCCGCGCGCCATCTTTGAAAGAGTGTTAGTTTCCAGTGCCCCAAAACGTCTACAGTGCGCGGCCTCCTTTCTCCTTGCGGAAAAATAGGGCCCCGATGGGTGCATGTGTTTGTTGCTAAAATAGCGCAATAGATTTTCTATCTTTTTAGCGACTTTGTAGCTCAAATGTGAAAAAAAAGGTCCATTAATAAATTGGCAGAAAAGGCAAAAAATAGTGGGCGCTTGCTCGTTCTGGTGTTTCCTTTCTTTTTTTGTTTTGTTTTGTTATTTTCTGGGTTTAGTTAGAATAACAATTTAGCGGCGTCAATGAGGATAAAAAACCGTTAATTGAATTGTTTTTTTCCTATTTTGACTTGGCATCTCAGTTGTAGATGCCGCTGTTAAACTAGCGATTGAATCCTACAAGTTCATATCTTTAGAGATTCTGCCATTTCAGTCTGTTTTTCTTTTGCTTTTTACCTTACTGAACTCGAATAAGCGCCCCGGCGCTAATTAATTTTTTTCACACCCAAAATTCGGCACTAATTGGAGGGCGGCGATTATTTGCAAGTTGGACGGGAAAAATAATTGTTTTCACTAGGTATTATAAGTATCCGTATTAAACTTACAGAATTTTAAAACGGGACCAGGTCGCGGCGCATATTCAGGTGCATAGCTTATAAACTAATATTTGTCCCATATGCGGCGCTTATTCGAAGGCTGCACTTAATCGAAGCAAGAGCCATAATGGCTCTTGATCGAAGCGCTTATTCGAGTAGATAAGACATTTTAATTTTGGTTGTCCGAGTTTGTAGTTTTCAATGTTGCAGTCAGTAATTTACTCCGAATGTCATTTTTGCTAGCCTGCACTGATTGTCTTGTCGGCGCAAGAGTCATCCGGTATAGTGTAGACAGTCTTAACCCTTTAAACCCTAAGATCAAAATTTGAATTCTCATTGTTGCCCCCTATTCATTCCTACAGATGTAGTGGGAGAATTTGATGAAATATCAAGCAAATTTATCTTGTGTGATCATGTCAGTAATTCTCATGACCACTTTGTTTTAAAAAGCATTGATATTACAAGGAGAACTTTGATGCTGATCACTCTTAAAGCTTAAAGGGTTAAATCTGTTCTTTGTTCTGTTGAAAATCTGTTCTTTGTTCTGTTGAAAAGCACGCAGGAAGCGGCTTGAGCACGAAAGAATTGTCGAGGGAAACACGAGACGTAGTCTTGTGTTTCTCCCTACTTCGTTTCCTTGATGCTTTTCAACAGAACAGAGCACAGTCAACGCTTCTTTATTTGTTTTATGATAGAGAATCCATTAACGTCCCTACGCATTATTTCACTCTTTTTCAACCAGTCGGAGAGCGTGATTTATCTGAATTGTATTTTATAAACAGATAAAGAAATAGACCTCATACTAAAGGCCGTTTTAATTGGTTTTATTCGTTTAATTGAAATACATATTAACTAATAACCCTTAAAAGTCGATTCATCACAAAGTACTCTTGGGCTATCTGTGCTAACTGCAGTGTTTTTGAGCAACGGCGACGGCAGTGAATACTCCTCTTATAAAGTGATAAGCATTCTTTTAAGCTTATCACTGATTATTTCGACTCGCTCAGTGGAAATGAATTCTTAGAAAATTGGATAATACTACTACTAATAATAAATGCGTTATATAAATTTCTCAATGTACAGTGGGTTGACCCCAGATTTACGAAAGCGTACGTCATCATCCTAGACCACCAAGAGAGGATAAAGGGGACAGAGAAGGCGTCCCCCATACACACCCTATTCCATAGGTAATTCTTCTCGAGTTATTTTCAGAATCGGGATCTGAAGTTACCTCGCGCGCTACGTGGATGTTTCGTGGAGGTTTCGCATGACTAAACGCAGTGCAAAACATGTCGGGCGAAAGGCAATGAAAGCGTAAAGAGATTGAGAGCATTCCTGAATATTGACGCGAAATGAGTCGGCGCTCACCTGGGAAAAGGGAATCGCTAGACTGTTTGACAACCTGTGAAATCAGTTTAACTCGAAGTTGTCGTAACCTCAGTGCTTTAATAAAATGAGAAATTTCGCCGGTCTATTGAAACCAGTCGTTTGCACAATAAAGCAAGTAGGACGGCAAGTGTTATTTTTGTTGAATAATAAAAGACTATTAAGAATAAATATCAAACCAGAAATTGCTCTCTTCAAAGTGTAAATTATAAATGATCCTGAGAGAATATTCAGTGTGTTAAGGATTTCCCTGCTGTACTGTTAGCTCTATACAAGAGAGAAAGGGCGATTCTTTTCTCATTTCCGTTTCGCTGAGAAATCTCTCTGTAGTCGTTTTCGTCGACAAAACGAATAGCAATATCGCTCTCCGCGTCTTCCGCCACTTTGTTCTGCGTCAATTCGTGAGGGACGCGTGGCTCTGAGCGTGGGTCATCCACGCGGAACACATTCGCGCTATGTGATTGGCTGTTGTCTAATCCCACTTGGGATCTGTGGTCTTAAAAATAACTCGAGACGAATTACCTACGGAATAGGGTGTGTATGGGGGATGCCTTCTCTTTCCCCTTTATCCTCTCTTGAGACCACTTAATTCAAGAATTGTGCTCCTTACAACAACAGGCCTTTGTTAAGGGACTATACTTAACAGTGCTTAAAAGGCCTTAGAAAAGTATATCCCGATGGCCTCTATTTACCCTAGCCACAAGGGAATTACCTCTTTCTGGCATAATTCTCGGCAATATTCTTGCCGTTTGAGAACAATAGGATTTCTAGAGGGCTAGTAGTCATAAGCAAAATCACACTCACGTTTTAATTGTCATAATTAAAACCAAAGTTCTTTAACAAGGGTGGTTTCAAATTGAGGTGCTTGTTTAAATTTGCGGGCATTTTCTATTGATTCCAGGTCGCTGACTCTTTTGATTACTTTGGTCAGGAGGCTAACGAGGTGGTCGTGAGCAACATGTGCTCGGAAAACTTTCACAAGTGCACGAACAAAATTGCTTCCTAGGTTAGGAAATCTATATGACACGTATCCCTCAACTGTTGAGTACGCAGTTAGGAAATCTGTTTGCCCAGCCATCCTTTCCGGTGAAGGACTTTTCGTTTGATCGATTGGCGAATCAGGACAGGGAGAAGGCATTTGGACAGAGGGCGAACCAAATGCATTAGTCACGAGGTTAACCCCTTCGTCTTCTTTATCCCCTCTGCATGCTTGGACAAAAAGGAGCTTTGGTTTTCCCCTTAGTGTTGTACAGCTGGCGTTGGAAAGCATGTCTTTTATTGCCTGGATTGGCAACGGAACACCATCAGAGCCAAACACTTCGCCACTCCTTCCATGACTCATGAGCCAGAGCACAAAACAATCGTAGTCACTGTGGTCCTTTTCGTATGCAAAAAAGTCTACCTCGTTCAACATCTCTGTTTTAGTACGATTCTCTCTAATGTGTACCTCAAATCCCAGAGCGCTGAACATTTCTTTTACTTGACGGACATCTTCTTCAGAGCCGTGGCGTGGTGTTTGTTTGCCATGTTTAGTATTATCTGCAAACAACTCGTTATTAATGATCAGTGCAATCCCTCTTGGAAGAGCAGTCATTTTGTAGACAAAGTCTGTTCCAGGATGATGACCTGGGCGAACATCTACATAAAAAAAATGTTTATTAAAATTATAATACTCCAAAAGGGAAATATCATACGCTATAAACTAAGAATAATACAAGAATACTTTCAGCCTTAAATCGGCAAAAAAGTAAGAATATTTAGCCTGAGGGAAACGAAGCAGGGCACGCTTCATGGTGGTTGACTTAAGTTCTGGACCTGGATTCATCCTCTGGCATTATCATAACTGGCGTTGCGACCTTCGCCTTACACCTTGCTGTGAAACAATGTTTGGGTGTACTTATAATTTTCCCTGTCGCTTTTCATTGCGGAGTTTTCGCGGAAGGGTAACATGACCTAACAGAATAACTAGTGGTAGGATTTTTTAGCAAGTTTAATAAAGTTTGTCTTCCGACAAAAGTAGGAAAATTTCAGATTCTTGACTGCGTCATTACAAGCGTTTCCTCTACAATTGCAACGTAACGCCTTTTATCACTCGTCTGTCTGTGTATCTAGACTTTGAAGAAGGGGGGGGGGGGGGGGGGTGCGACTCTCACAATGGCGTCTTGGAAGGACAACCGTGGTAACTGAGGCATCAGCAAAAGGAATAATCTGTTGTTACTGCCCTTGTTGAATTAAGACAGTGCCATATACAACAAAAAGTTCCCGATAGGTAAGCCTGATAAGCAAGAAACTGATCAAGAATATAGTAACTTTGTTCCTTGTGCTACAGACTCATATCCAAATTCGATTTGTTTATCGTTAAATATATATATTATAGGGTGTTGTGTACTGATCCACCAATGGCGAACATCATTATTGAAATATGGGACATCCACATTTAATTTGGGCCTCTACTGTTAATTGTGTACTTGCTTTTAGGGAACAGTTTTATATAACCAAAATAAATTATTCATTGCTAAGACGACCTAAACGAAAAATACCGAGGTATTTGGAGCAATGCAAGTCAGGCAAACATGCAAATTTCTAGTAGTTACAGATAGGTTTTCCTCACCTTTGATGGGAAACCATTTTTCTAGTCCTGGAACATTCGTGGTTTTATTGCCAAGGCTCTTTGGGCAATTATTCATTTGCCCGTCTTGCAGAATTTTAAGAAGGCACGAACAATCATCGTACTTGCATGCCACTTTACCATGGCTATCACACATGACGTGCCCCTCTGAACAGTCGGTACATGCGACGCACCAATTATATTCCAAACTGGTCAAGTAGGGCCACTCATCCAACAAAGAAGTCATTGTCTGTTTTAGAGATCTCCACACGAGAGCGGCCATTTCTTCAATTTCTGTCAGTGGAGCTGCTTGACACGGCTGTGTTTGAAAATGACGCAAGAGAAACTTAATAAAGCTTTTCTTGCGAACACAGATTAGCTGGTAGGAAAAATCCTTTGATAGCAGCGTAAACCTGGCTACCCCATCAAAGAGTCTGGGCGCCTCCTTGAATTCAATTTTGGAACACCATCTGGTACAACGAGATACGAGTTGCGTAAAAAGCCCGTGTGGAACAAATCCAGATGGAAACTGAAGATATAACGGGCAAGGGTCTGTCGGGGCTGGTTTCAAATGGCAAAGTCGTCCAGGTTGTGAACGTAGTTGAGCTGGAACAAAGTACTTCACATCATTTATAGGAAATGCACACTTGGCAATCAAACCAAACTGTTCCATCAAGTGTAAGATGTTTTCTTTTGCAAAACTTTGCTGACAAAATTTGGAAAACACGTGATCGACGAGTTCCATGGAGAGAACACCGGTTATCTCCATTTTTTTCCACAGAAGGGAATGTTTGGATTCCTGCAAAAATAGAACGAATATGTTACCACAAGAAAAAATGAAAATGCAGATCTGTTGTTCTTAAATTTAAAACGCTTCCACACACCATCGCGCGCCTCCTCAAACAACTCCTTTTCATCTGTCGTTTGAAATATTGTTTTTTGAAGAGCTTTAAGTAAGCTCATAGACGTACGGGCACCTTCGGGCTTTGGCTCGGGGGCAGCGGCGTCGGCGACCTTGCCCGAAGAAACTGTACACAATGCCCCAACGTCTTGGTGTTGTTAACTGGATACAAAAGTACTTAGATCGTATGAAAAAGAAAAACGTTTAAAATTTTCACGCTTAATGAAACAATAATAATTTCAAAATAACTTTAAAAAAGCTTAAAAAGTTATTTTGAAACGTCGCATAGTCTATTTGATCTGGCAAAATCAGAAACATACTTCCTCAAACTCATTAATAATTCATTAAGAAAATACAAAGGAAATTAATGTTTAATGAGTGTTTGGAAATCGGATGAAACACTGCTTAGTATTTGCATCCTTAATTTCTCCTTCAAAAATGATTTTGTTTGAGAAGAAATATCAAACATTCGACACAGTGTTTCATCACCAGATGAAACACCGAGAAGTTCGTCAAAAATACTCCGCTGCGCGTCGTATTTTCAACTCTCTTCTCGGTGTTTCATCTGGTGATGAAACACTGCATCTCATGTTTGATATATTACTTGAAAATTAACTCCTCCCGTGGCGTTGTCCGTTTCAGATCTATTCACAATGACTTACACTCATAGGAGTGCTCAATATGAACGTTAGCGAGCACAATCTATTCTGTCACATCGTGCTACGAAGATAAGTTTTCAGTATCGAGCTGATCGCTTTAAACTGAAATGTATCTAGAGATCTCGGATTCCCAGCTCACAATGGACGTCACTGACAGAAATCAATGAAGATACTGGGATAAAGAGTGAATAACAGGTATCCACACCATGCATCTAGATTTGACATGTGCGCATTTAGACTGACGTTTAGAAACGACTGGCGTGGTTACATTAATAATTATCCTTTGAAATCGAGGTAAATATTCCTAAAGCCACTATTCACCGAGATTGAAAAGAATAATTGTTTTAGTATATACACACGAAGTGATCTCAACAACATCAGAGAGGAAACCATTGAAAAGAAGGGTATGATTTGATTGGCAGATCAAATCACGCGAAAGTTTATAGAATTTTCAAACATGGTAATTCACATACAAGCTTATCACTTCGCAAACAACAGCGTAATGGCTTAAATGGAACCGTTAAAAGTTTGAATTGTTTCCTTACCTGAGAAGAAAAGTAAAGCTTTGTGCTTTTCTGTTGACTCGCCAAGTTTATGGCCGAAAAGGTTTGTTGTGTCGTTCTTTTAAAAGATCGTTCTTTAAAAATTAAGAAAAAAAACGAGTTCACACATTATCCAATCGCTAGGAGGTGAATATTGTTGAATAGTTCGAGATAGCGAACCAATCAGATTGCTTAAATCACCAAGATCACTGAGTGTGTATATACTAAAACTCTGTGTTTTGACTTCCTTTTTGTTTTTAAGTCTTATCCCAAGTGCTGTTTTCCCGAATAATGGAGCGTTTTGTGAGGAATCTTGCCCCCTTCCCCCTCCCCCTTAGCCCGTGCGCCTACGGAGATAAGCTGTGTGTTGGTGAATTTCTGCGATGTTGAATAGATTTTTATGTAACCCCAAAAATATTCAAACTAATAAATCCTAAGGAAATTACCCCATTTATCCCAGAAGTTTTACTTTTAAATTACCATATCGTTGAAATGACGGATGGTTATAAGTTTCCTGAAAATATCAATTAGCCATTGGGACTGCAGTATAACTGTGTTTCGGTGTTTAACAATGACGCCAAGGTCATGATAAAAATCAAGCATGGTGTCCATCTCCTTCTCGTCTTCGATGAAGCAGACTTTCCGAACAATGGTTCGTAGATCCTTTAGGCCCAAGTGCTGAATGTTCGCTGCAACCAAGCTTTTAATGACCTTCTCAAAATTGAACCACCTGCAGGAAAAACGAAGTTATGAACGAAAAAGGCATCCAAATGGGTGAAGGAATGTGGGAGCGTCAGAAATATCTCCGCTGAGGTTATTCTTGAGTCTCAGTATCGTCATTTTAACCTGTCCGTAGGTTAGGTTTAGCGTTTAATTGAACGGCATTCTGAATGAAAGTTTGAGACAAGGTAAAAGGCGCATATGTATAGAAAAGCTTTTAAATTGGATGTAACTAAAACAAGCAACGTGGACAGCGGAACGAGCACGGGTAAAGGGACTTGAAAAATGGTAACAAAACTTAACGTCCACCCTAGCAGTATCAGTAAATTGATTACCCATTGTCTGCTTTGTTGCAATTTTGGTTTAATTTTCCCTTTCTCCGTGCTCGTTACTAGTTCTTCGTTCCTCGTCTTAGTAACATCCTAGCAAATCAAGATTGAACATAAAGTTGCACCTGGAATGGTGTTTTGAAGAAGCTACAACCATTTGCAAAAATGGTTGACACACTACCTTGTTTGGCCTGAACATGATCTTGTGCTTGTGATCCTCTTGTAAAATGCTGAAAACTTGGAGGAAATACTTTCAATGGAGGGGAGAGAGGGGCTAAGTGTTATTTCTCGGAGATATGAGCCTAGCAGCCATTTGATGTAAAAAGGCCGGTTTTCGTCGAAGTGCCCCAGTAGCTTTGCAATTGGTTGTAGCTTTCAAGATCATCGAAAAAAATTCACAACGTGGAAATATGATATTATACAGGACGAAACTGCTTTGGAGCAATCTTTTATGACAAAACTTACCGAAGTGGCAACTCCTCTCCCATGTATGGCTCCTGCTTTAACACCTCGATTATCTTGTCTTTGAGATCGACGAGCTGCTTTTCGTCTGAACCTGACTTGTTAGAAATTGAAAAGAAAGGACGAATCACGTGGTTTGCAAAGCTTTTTCCTGAAATCGCCTTCTGGATCTGTGATTCAATATCCTTGATATTACTTTTATATGGCTCATCAGCATGTGTTCCTACAATGAATACTGGAGGACGCAGGTATACGAGCTCCCTCTCTTCCTCTTTACCAGCTTTCCTTTGTTGTGAACACATAGTACTTACTGAAGCAAGCCATGACATGAGGTTGTCTAAATTTGTCTCGGAATTTGGATTCCTTAGACGAACTTCGCAATTTTCTCGTTTAAAAGAGGGTAGTGCCTCCGCTTCAAGTGGCTTGTTCAAGTTGTAGACCAACAGATAAATTGCTCTTTTTGTCAAAAACACAGGATATGAAGCGTAATAAAGATGTTGTCCTGCAAAGTCCCATAGATCTAGCGTCGTGTGTTGTTCAGCTTGTTCCGCATCTTTTTCCAGATTTAATCCCTTTAAATGCTGAACAAGTATTTCTGTGAAGTCTTCTGGAGGATGGGCTGGATCAATCTTCAATTCGGGTATGGAAATTGTAGGTTCTGCAGTCACTACTTCTGGTACGTCTTCTGGAGGGGAAGCTTCTTCCATCTTTCCGTCGATCATGCACCTCGTAGTTTCTTCAACCTCGATTTCCAAATTGCTAGCTATGTGAGAATGAAATCCAGGTTCTTCGGTATCCTTCTTTTTCGTTTGAGTTAAAAAATTCTAAATATACAAAGAAAGAATTAATAAGAGGAGGAAAGGGTAAGTAAAACATTTCGCCAAAAACTATCTTGTTAGTTGTTGAAAGAGGAGCCTCTTTACTATAACCCACATTGATGTGCACGAATGGCGCGCCAAAATTCAGTGAAGCGGAACTGGCAGTTACGTTAATTACCTTTTAGTGATTGTACGTTAATGAAAGTTTAGCGACTATACCCTCGTTAGAAATGGAAAAATAACTAAAAACCTGAAACCAGTGAAATCGGTTAAACAATCTAAAAACGAACGCGACGTTATCATAATGAGATTTTTCTGCGCCCTGATTTTTGGTCATGAGATAAGGACAAAAGGCGATGACCTCATTGGCGTTAAGGTGGCTTAACACAGTTTTGCGAGCAGTCAGCGGTAACTCGCGTGACGGCGCGTGTTTTAAATTAGACAAACAAACATGGCGGCGAAAAAAGCAATGGTACACAGAACACGATTTCTCAAAATCTATTCATCAAAATTTTTGTGATATTTGGCAGGATTTTGACTTTTATCGTATTCTAAATAATGCGAACTTTAAAATGAAAGTTGAACAGACGAATTTTGTGATACATTTAATAATTGTAATACAATTATTAGTTATTGATTATCTGAAAACCCGTCTCTTAAAATTGGGTCAAATAAGTTTCAAATGGTAATGATTAATTATAGTAAGCTGTACGCAAGTTTATAGGAAAATCTAATCAGCGAATTTTATGTAAACTGAGCAAAAGTGAAATTTTAAGGCTGTATTCCATCGTTCATGTTGCCATGGAAACAACGAAAACGTCACATTTTACCTGTCGATCAAAATCTTTCATGAGTATATTTTTCACTTGCCAAGTTTCAGCTTGTGAGCTGCAACCCTTCTCTTGCCATGATTTGACAAATGACGTATACTCACAAACTGCCAAAACTGTGTTCAGCCACCTTAATGTATAATTATACTTCTCTCCAATGAGCACAGATTCCACTTAAAAAAAGGTAGAAAACTGCCTTAAATCTGCGCCCTATACTACTTTCTGGAGCCCAACTGTATCGCTCTTCATAACTAAATATGATGAACACTGATCTGATTTTTTAACGACTGGCGTTTGGCAACATTATATTGTTATTCTTTATTTCGGAGAGAGCAATTTACGTGAGTATCCTTACGTGTGAGGTTTTAATTAGGTCAGGTTTCTTCAACCCAGTACGTAGGACGGCAAATTACGTCAAAAAGTGAAACTAGTTCTTTCGAGATGATTGCAGGACATTTTGCTAACCTTAATATTCTTTTCATCTTGACCTTCCCGGTTCATGTTAGTTTTCTCTTCCTGAAGTTTTCCTGCCACTATTTTTGCAAGCTCGTTGGCAAAATGAGAAACACTGAGCTTTTCATTGGTGATCTTCCAATTCGTAGCGTGGTCGACGTCAAATTCAAATGTAGATGGGTCAACTTCCACCCCGTCTGTACTCTGTTCATCAGGGTCAAATGGCAGGCCAAGAAGATGTTTTTTTAAACTCGTCTTTCCCGCTCGATCTTGGCCGATGAACATGATTCGACCACGATACACCTTTACCTTTCCATTTTTCAAAGCATTTTCATAAGCACGTTTTGCCCCTGGTCCTCTAGCTATGATTTCACTTGGTACTATCGGAAACAAAATCGGATAAAAACAGGTGTTTTAAAAATTTCGTTATTTTCTGTTATGGCGGGAATTATGCCAAATGTGCCAAATTGGTACGAAAAGAAAAAAAGAGAAGGGAGAAACAGAGGAAGAGAGAGAGAAAAGAAAGAAATAGGAACAGGAGCATGTAATTGTGATCGTTCGATTTTTCAAAAAAGAAAAAGAAATAATACAAAACAGAAAGTGCCAAGGAAACCTCGAGAGAACCCAGCGGGCCAATATACAGTCGAACCTCCCTGTGCAACCACCTCTTGTAAGCGACCACCTCCAATAAGCGACCGCCAACCCAAAACACCAACATTTTCCTAGTCAAAGCCTTACAGCTGGAACCTCTAGTAAACGATCACCTCCCGTAAGCGACCGCGACCACTTTTTGGGCCTGAAACTTTAATGATTTTCCATTGTTTTTAAGCTCTTGTAAGCGACCACCTGACGCACTCTCTGATCTCTGTGTACGCTATGTGCACTATGCTACTTGGAATATACGACATGTACGAAGAATATAGTAACAACATGGAACTACACATTGTGTAACTTAGAAATCGCATGCAATAAATTATCTTCCATAAAGTAGATGTGCTTGGACCTCTTCTCGGAAAAGACCCACTGTGGTTCGATTCTTGTAAGGGACCACCACCTGTGAGCGACCACTAAGTCTTTGCATTTTGGGTGGTCGCTTAATATAACAATAAACACAAGAATATTCAGCCTTCTCTTCCCAATCCCCTGCTTGGTTCGCCTCGTTTTTCGCGCTCAACACATATGCCGCCCATTCATTTTACACACAAAGGAGGCCGGTGCCACGTTTTTTGGCTATAGCACCACTGGTTAGTATTACTGCTACCATATGAGAAGGCCCTACTACAGTTGAACCTCCTGTAAGCGACAACCCAAAATGCAAAGACTTAGTGGTCGCTCACAGGTGGTGGTCCCTTACAAGAATCGAACCACAGTGGGTCTTTTCCGAGAAGAGGTCCAAGCATATCTACTTTATGGAAGATAATTTATTGCATGCGATTTCTAAGTTACACAATGTGTAGTTCCATGTTGTTACTAAGTTCTTCGTACATGTCATATATTCCAAGTAGCATAGTGCACATAGCGTACACAGAGATCAGAGAATGCGTCAGGTGGTCGCTTACGAGAGCTTAAAAACAATAGAAAATCATTGAAGTTTCAGGCCCAAAATGCTATTGGGGTATCATTTTGAGGTGTTCTAGAACTGGCTGTTATTCGCATCGAACGTTTAGCTAGTGCAATTTGTAATCGTTTTATTGGCTGGTTTTGCAATTTCTGTTTAGAGAAAGGAAGAAGGTGACATACGCTCCGCGGAATAGGTACGTACACGGCCTTTTCTCCACGACACCGTTGATCTCTTTGCGCTCCTTTTCCTCCACGCGCACGGAAGCGAAAAAAGAAACACTCATAGAACACATGATTGCAAAGGCCTAATGCAAATGCATTCACGGACGTTCAAGCAGCCCTGGAGTCGGCATCGTTCCGGTCATTGGATACCCTGGGGGAGGTCTCCGCATATGAAAGGGGTGGGGATGCTCGTCGTCTCGCTTAGGGGTTTAAATTTCGGATTTTGGTCTCACTTAGGGTGTCCTGGGCAAAACGCCATCATATTTAGCCGTGGAGGTCTCGTTTAGGGTTGTTCTTGAAAAAATATAAAAATATGTGTATCGTCTGTGTTTTAACATAGTCTCTTTTAGGGCTCAAAAAAGCTTGGGCTACGCCCAAATCGGTCTCTTTTAGGGGTTTAATTCAAAATTTTCGACGAGCATCCCCACCTCTTTCATATGAGGATTCCGCCGCGGATTAGATGTGCATTTTGTACAGAAAATAAACATCCAGCTATTTTGCAAACAAGACATAATTTTTCCTATAATGCCTTGTTTATTTTTTGGTTAGTGAGGAGCCATCTCAGTGTAATTGAAATTAAGATGTTGATCAAGGCGTAAATTTTACCTTTTCTGGTTTGTGGAGAATGTTTTCTTTCTGCTGCATGTTCACGGCTTTCAACACCGTCTTTACGTTCAGCTGATATGAAGGAAACTTCCTCAAAAGCTCGCTTAAGCACACTCACTTTACTTGGCTTGTCATTCAAATCTGTTTGGAAACACACACATACAGACATACGATGATGTTTTCTATATTCTAGAAGTAAAACGTATTTACTGAGTAATTTTTTAGCTTTTGTTTTTGTTTTATGTCAATACGACTACATGGCCATCATTCAACTTAGCCAGAAAAGATATTTGGAAACCGCTAAGTCATCGTCAATTTATTATTTCCTGGAGATGACTATCCTGCTAGGTAATAAGGGACATCCCGTTGCAAGTTTCAAGTGGGTAAGTTGAAGGGAAATTAATATCCAGACTGCTATTTTACAACTAGTTTTAGGTCACATTTCCTTTCTAAGCTATATACCTTCGACATACCTGGCGGTACTGACTGACACTTTTTCCGGTATAATACGCGTATGTTGTGCGGCATTTTGAAAAAACTCACGACGCATTTTTTGTGGCAGTTTATAATGAATCAGGGGCACCCAATGGACCTGTTCCTCAAAATATCTGTTCTACAGGCAAATTTTTGCTGGCTGGGAGATTTGGAAAAAATGATAGACGTTTAGATTCTAAGACGAGTACGACTAAGAGTACGAGATTCTCTCAATAGTAAGTAGTGCTCGCGCGTGAAAGAGCGTCATTTTGACGGGAAAACGTCGTAATCGTCGTCACTCTACTACGAGTTTAGGTGTGAATGTCGAAGTAGCAGAAACAGGTTATCAAATGTTAGAAGTTTATCATTTTGCGATCGAGAGAGGGTGTAACCTCCTTCACTAAAGGTAATAGTGCTAACTTTTCTAATGAAAAATGGTAAAATGAAGCTTTCCGAGGAGTCTATATTCAGTTGAGAATATGCGAAAAAACTGTAAGCCAAATCTCATACTCGTAGTCGTTGTCGTCCTTGAATCTAAAAGTCTCTAGTACGTTCTTTGAAGTGTTGCTGGGAAGTGGGAACTAGGCAAATCAGAGTGTCTGAGGGGATTTGATGTCCAGAATAGCTGCTATGTGCTATTTCTCAGACATCCCCCCCCCCCCCCCCCCCCAACTGAAAGGCAGAATTTCGTCCTTTGACCACACCCAAACTGTTCAGTAATGTCTGGATATACGTCTGCTGGGAGAGTTCCCTGTAAGTCGGGTTGCAGGTTGTACTAGATACACCCTTCTGGCTGGGAACCCTTCGATCAGTCTTGCTGGGACTGAGGAACAGATAAATTTTTCCCAGCAATCTCCCAAGATGCTCCAATTTGCACACGGCTTTTTTTGTTGTTGTCATTCTCTTACGCATTAGCTGGTTTTGGAGTAACTTTGCCTTAAGCAATATGAAATACACGCACATTTAAGGAATAAAAGAGAAGTTCATGTTTGTCCATACCCTGTGGTTTAACAGGAGGTTTGCATAAAAGGTAAGGCACACACTCATAGACTTTTACACCCACGGCTAGAGTACAAACGCTTTTCAAATCAGTTACTGTATAGATAATCAATTTCCTCCTGCTATCAGAAAATGGCGTCAGTAGTATACTCACCAGTTAATCGCCAAAAAAGGGACGGTAACGGAGAAGCCCTGATTAGATTTGGCTTTTGTATAATCTGAACAATTATGTACACCGTAATTTTTAGGGAGTTATTATAACTCCAAAAATGGACTAAAAATTTTAGGTACAGGATAACCCCTTTTTTGGGGTTATTTTAACTCCTAATTTAACTCCGAATTTGAGGTCATTTTTACTCCTGAAAAAGAGTTCTTTTTACTCCCAGTCTGGAGTTAAAATCACTCCGAAATGGGGTTACTCGTACTCCTTACATGGGTTGTTTTTACTCTTTTTGGAGTTAATTTAACTCTGAAAGTGGAGTAAAAATTTTAGGTACAGGATAACTCCTTTTTTGGGGTTATTTTAACTCCTCAATATCTGGGGTCATTTTTTTTCCTGAAAAAGAGTTCTTTTAACTCCTTTTTGGAGTTAAAATAACTCCACTGTAAGGAGTTAAATTAGCCCCACTAGAGGAGTTATTATAACTCCCTGAAAATTACAGTGTACCCAGATCTCCATGGATATTAAACCTTCCTCAATCCCCTTATAATTCTTCAGGTCACACGAAAGCAGAATCCAATAATTGCTCAATTGTTTACTCTCCTAACGTGCCTTCTGTATCGAACTGGAAAACCCACCTCACGCCTAGGTCAAACGTCGAACTTTTCATGAGACGAACCAAACTTAGTGAGTCAAGTTCGTAAAAAGTTCGATGTCTGGCTCACTTAAGTTCGCCTGAGTGAGTTTGGTTCGTCCAACACGTTCTACCCGTCTGCTCCTAATTCGAACACGTCGACTTTCACATGCGACGAACTGAACTAATAAATTAAAAATTTGAATGAGAATGTATATTTAGCCTCACTCGGCTAAAATTGCTAAAATTGCTTTTTGGTCTCATTCAGTTGATTGGTTCGACTAAGTTCGCCGTCGTAGTTGTCCTTTTCGTAAACTGTCGCTGCCATTTTTAAGACACTAAGAAAATTTTTGTCCTGTTATTGAAAGTGTTTCTATTAAAAAGAAAGAAAATCGCCAGGCAGGGTAGAACCCGTACCTTTCGTATCCTTATCTCTCTCCATCACCACTACACTACCACTCCGACACGCCACGAAAAATGTAAGTACATAAACTAACAAACTGTTTTTCTTAACTGATACATCAATAACAGGTAACCCTAGCCCTTTCCATAACTTTTAACGTAAATTCAACTTGGGCGTCAACGTCTGTCTTTCTCAGACTATTGAAAAACGTATTATTTTCCTTGTTGTAACTTAATCCCGCGAATATATTGCATCTATCATGACTAAGGGCTTGGTTACCAATGGTGGCATCGACCGTTTAAATGGCAAAGACCGCTTACGAAAGGGAACTGATTATAGGCTTCGCCGTCTGACCCAACAGACGATCTAAACTTAAATTTAGATCGACCCTAATTAGAGTTTGGTTCGTCTCACGAAAAATATGACGTTTGGCCTTAACGTTACTCACCATAATCTTAACCCTATTCAGACTGGGCTTTTTTAGTCAATCTGTGACTGGGGGGGGGGGGGCTCCTCGGACCCCCCCTCTGTATCTCTGGAACCAATAATGCTAGGGTCATGAAGTTTACACACAATGATTATCTCCGTACAAAGAAGCCCCACACCCAGTTTTGACTTGCCACGCCCAATGATGACGTCAAAGTGACGTCATATTCCGATTTTTCAATGTTTCTTATTATTTTTCCACTTAGATACGTAAAATATCAATAATATTGGTAAAGTCATCTCTTTGTTATCCTTTCTTATGAACTAGTAACAAGGAAACACTTGTACAGCGAGAAAAAGCAATAGGAAGCAATAAAATTTAAAATTTGAAAGGGTTGTCCGCCATCTTGGATCCGCCATCTTGGATTTCCGTTTTTTTGCTAAAATTATAATTTAAAGCAACTTTCAGAATGTGTAAAAGAAGTATCAAACTAATGTTTATTACCCAAACAAATAACTTTGGAAGTGTTATTTGGAAAATAGAGCAGCATATTTGTCAAAGCAAAAAAGTGACAAATTTTACCCCACCCCTCCCCCCCAAATATTCGATGTTGAAACATTTTGATGCAATTCAAAAACTAGTCCCAAGCAAAGACCATTTTAACAACAAAAAGCACTATAAGTGTAAAAACGCGATCTTAAAACAATAAAATCACCATTTTCTAAATTTTCCAAAACCTATGTGTCAGAAACTGGTTGCCATGGCAACATGATTAATCGCATGGACATGGTAATTATACCAAAATGTTCCTAGATAAATTTTAGGAAAAGTCAGAAAATTTGAACGTCATAGCTCTTTCGGTGTAGGAGTTGTCACGATTTTGCCGGAGGGGGGGTTCGAAAAGCCACCCCCCCAGTCTGAATAGGGTTAAAATTCGACTCATAAGGCCTGTAATTGATGCCTTTTATTTTTTTATTATATATTTTTCTTAAATTACTTCCTTATTACCTGTCTTTTTATATGAAGTACGTATTCGTTTTGGTGTAAGTTCACGGCTTTCGTCTCCATTTTGCGCTTCAGCTCTTCTGAAAGAACCTTCCTCAAAAACTCGTTTGAGTACACCGGTCCTTGAATGTGAAGTACGTATTCGTTTTGGTGCATGTTCACGGCTTTCGTCGCCATTTTGCCCTTCAGCTCTTCTGAAAGAACCTTCCTCAAAAACTCGTTTGAGTACACTAACTTTACTTGTGTCCTCACGCAAACCTGTTTGATAGAAAGCAAAAAGGAATAGTGTCTTCGATATTTTATTCTAAGGAACCGTTAGCAGAAGATATCCCGGCCCACGAACGTAAATTCAAGGAAGAAATGATTATCTAAGTAGAAAATCCACTGCATTCTAGGTGTGAAGTCGACAGAGGTTCAAGTCAAGGGGACTCGTTTGCTCTCTTTTTTCCCAACTAACGATACATAACTGCCGACTATAATGGCACGTAACTTATTAGACGTCCTGGGATGCTGGAATTCAATAGCCTTTTGATGGGGCTTGTTATGAAGCAAGAGTGTAGCGTGATTGTGAGATGGCGTGATTTTATTCCTTTGATTTTGATATTAATAGTTTCACTCGTCTGTCAGAGCGACAGAGAACTTGATGACAGATCGCATTAAAATCTAAAGCTTATAGATTCAAGAAAGCCACGATTTTGTGTAGTGTGTGAGCGAGCCGTTGTACTGTGAGGATCGAAGCTGTGAAATAAACCCTGTTTGCTTTAAAACTGTGATATCGTGAAGCACGGCCCTTCGGCATTCACGACAGGGCTGTTTCGGCTTAAATTGTGATCAAAGGGCTCCAGGAGGGACTGTAAATACTCCGCAACTTATTAATTGATATTTTCAGGAATTAAAGAAGATGTCTATATCGAAAAGCCCACTTTAATTAAAACAGTAAAATCACCCAAAAATGTCGTAAAATATATAATTTATATATATTTTTTGCTTAATTGATTCTACTTTAATTTACAGTTTGTTATATTTGTTTAATTCTTTCTTCTCTGTCGTGTATTAAGTCCTCAACCATGTTACGATTTTTATTTCATTTGATTGGTTAACTTTAAAATTTTTCTTAGTTAATTAACCTTAACCTTATTAATTTTTTTTGCACGCACCGTTCCGCCTGGAATAGCCTTGCTAGCTGCGGGCAGTGCTTCAAGTATCATCTGCCTTTTAGTCAAAATTGTTGTTGATGTTGAATTAGACTTTGGCCTACAGGCTGAATTGGCACTTTGGGGCTGAAACAGATCTTTTTTTTTAACTTTCAGAGTAATTTTCCTTTTGTCCAAAACAAAATGTCAAATTGTAAAACGATAAAAAAAAAAATTAAAAAGAGTGCTCGATTAAGCTTAACCTATTATATTAACAAGCAGCTCCGTTAACTTCTACGAAAAAAAATACATTTGCATTCCATTTATTTCCTCTGTTGCTGCCTACAAGTCTTGCTTGACAAGGCACGCACAAGGATTAAAACTAAGACACATTTTTAGCATTATTAATATTAGATCAACTGCATTTGGGCTTAACGATTACTGTTTAAAAATTTTTTCGTTATAAACGAAACAAAAATGCTGTCAACGGTTTTTAATAAATCTTTTTACCTGTGCTCTCAAATAAAAATCTTTCGGCCTTCGCTGCTTGTTCTTGGCTTTTACTATCTTCTTTTTCTTGAGCTTGTGGTAATGTTAGTTCGGCTGAAGCAGGGGCCATAATTGAGGTGTAAACCCGATTAAGGCTCCTGCCTGATGCTTGTCCTTGTGAATTTGCCTTACTACTGCTCTGGTGCAAACCTGGGTAGCGGATACACGAACAAACAGATACAAGAAAAATGTTTTTAAAAATGTTTGCCCATACGCTGCATTTGAACAGTGAGTGGGGGAACTTAAATTTGTTTTTGTTATCCCGTGATGAAACATTTTTGTTTTCCATGAATCATGATGTGCTGAAAACCGTTATGTATTGTAATTGAAGTGATTGAAGTGGACTCCCTGAAACGAGAACTGCTGCAATCCTTGATTGTGAACTGTGAATACACATACATTGAAGAAGTTAAGTCACTTAAACAGTTTTTTTTGTTTTGCTTCAGCGCGAAGTTGAGCGTCAAGTGCAACATATATTTTGTAAAAGCATCAAATTAAAATTAATAAGACTAAAAATATGAATCACCTTATTCATTTAAAGTAACTTTTTATAGACTGTAATGCAGTGTGGCCAATAAAGTCAAGTCATACGGATTCTTTTCCTTTTGTTTTTCCCAACTAACGATACTTAAACTTAATCGACTTTTTCACTATAATGGTGCCTATCTTACTAGACGTTCTATATATTTGATGGTGGCATGAGTGTATTCCTTCGTCATGCGTAAGAAATTTAATTCTAAATATGCTGAATACATAAACTGAAATTCAAGTCGCTAATATAGGTATAATCCCATTACCTGTCCGGTTATATCGAGCAGGTCTTCGGTTTTGTGCATGTTCCCGACTTGTATCAGTGTCCTTCGCCTTGTTTTCGAAAGCTAGTCTCCGCCATTTTACGTTTACTGTACTCTCACCTGTCAAGAAACGTACGTGATTTATATGCTGCGAGGGACGTTCTGTCGCAATTTGTAAAAAATCGTGTCGCACTTTGTAATCAAAAAGCTGTCGCAACTTGCAATAACTGCCCATCGCACTTTGTAATAAACTAAGCTGTCGCAGTTTGTAATAATTCCATTGCACTTTGTAATAACTTTTTGAGAGTGATTCAACTAATACTTCTTCAACATTAATGTGATACCAGAAAATAGACGGTACTTCATAAACTTAACAAAGATGATGACGTCTGCAAGCAGGTAACTTACAAAATTAATTAAATATATAATTCACATAGTATCTCCGTTCATTCAAGCTATTTAACTTTATTCATAATTCTAAACATTTTTTTTAATCAATGTTGATTAGTTATCTGACTTACAAACTTCTGTGTTCTTAAACCTTGCTATTTTACTAGGTGGTTTGAATGCAATGGTTACCCGGGCGAGGGAATACTCCCTTAGATGGCCAATATGGAGATGTGCCACTGGACAGAGCACTGTCAGAGAACAGAATCTAGACACACTAGACACAAACTAGCCATTATTAAAATGCATTTAATTTGCACAAATCGTAACATCCATCCTTACATCATTCGAATAAGGGCACCAGGAAAGTTCAAGCTTTCCTTTTTAGATGTTATAGCAGGTCGACACCACACCGTCCTTGAACGCGCAATCTTAAAAGAAGTAATTATAGTTGTTTCCATATTTAACACTTTTGGGGTCACACTGAGCCGGCTGGCCATTTGGTCCATTATTCTCTCTTGATTTGGTCCCATATAGGAACAAAGGAAGTCCTCATTCTATCTTAAAACAATTTTTTTCTATGGGGCCCTCGAATAAAGCAAATACCGTGTGCGTACAACTCGTAAGACCTTGCAATTCTTCCGAGTGTGTTCAGGATTACTTTTTTCCATAAAATGGAAAGGATAATAAACCATCTATTACTACCTGAGTTACCCTATCTAAGGATCAAACCAAAGACACAAAGCCAACATGCATGTTTGACCAAAACCAAAAATTTGGGTCTATAACAAAGTGCGATGGAATTATTACAAATTGCGACAGCTTAGTTTATTACAAAGTGCGATGGACAGTTATCACAAATTGGGGCAGCTTTTTTTATTACAAAGAGCGACATGGTTTATTACAAATTGCAACAGGCATTACAAAGTACGATGGATTTATTACAAATTGCTACGGGTATAACAAAGTGCGGTGATTATTCCAAATTGCGACAGTACAACTGTGAGACGTTACTCTGTAAAGGACAAAAACCTGACTTTATACTTTATATATATAACAACACTGCCCGGTGTAAAAGAGTCTTTCAGTCCAAAACAACATTCTAAATTCAGTAGCCTCGCAGGACTTCAGAACCTCTGATTTAATAGGACCTTTATGGTCCCAGCCCTTTTGTTTTCGGGCTAGGTTCTATTTTAAAGTTTGTTGTCATTGTTTTCTCAGCCAATCCCGTGAGGTCTTTTAACAGCTGTAAGGTCGCCTCATGACTTTGCTACCAAATCGCCTGGCAGTTGTTATTCGTTCTAAGCGGAGAAGAGTCGAGGCAGGTCCAGACAGAGCTATAAAGCTAATTTTGATTCTGATTCAGTCCTAGCAAGAGAGGATAAAGGGGACAGAGAAGGCATCCCCCATACACACCCTATTCCATAGGTAATTCGTCTCGACTTATTTTTAAGACCACAGATCCCAAGGGGGATTAGACAACAGCCAATCACATAGCGCGAATGTGTTCCGCGTGGATGACCCACGCTCAGAGCCACGCGTCCTTCACGAATTGACGCTGAAAAAAATGGCGAAAGACGCGGAGAGTGATACTGCTATTTGTTTTTTCGACGAAAACAACTAAAGATAGATTTCTGCTAAAGCTTTGTCAGCGAAACGGAAATTAAAAAAGAATTGCCCTTCCTCTCTTGTATAGAGCTAACAGTACAGCAGGGAAATCCTCAACACACTGAATATTCTCTCAGGATCATTTATAATTTACAGTTTGAAGAGAGCAATTTCTGGTTTGATATTTATTCTTTTATTAGTCTTTTATTATTCAACAAAAATAACACTTGGCGTCCTACTTACTTTATTGTACAAACGACCGGTTTCAATAGACCGACGAAATTTCTCATTTCATTAAAGCACCGAGGTTACGACAACTTCGAGTTAAATTGATTTCACGGGTTGTCAAAGAGTCCAGCGATTCCCTTTTCCCAGGTGAGCGCCGACTCATTTCGCTTCAATATTCAGGAATGTTCTCGATCTCTTTACGCTTTTATTGCCTTTCGCCCGACATGTTTTGCGCAGCGTTTAGTCATGCGAAACCTCCACGAAACATCCGCGCAGCGCCTAAGGTAACTTTATCCCGATTCTAAAAATAACTCGAGACAAATTACCTATAGAATAGGGTGTGTATGGGGGATGCCTTCTCTGTCCCCTTTATCCTCTCTTGGTGCTAGATGTTTGTCAAGAGGCGAGCGTAGGTTAAACAGGTTGGCCTTCAGTCTTTGGAGGCTGGTAAAAGCCGCGCAACTCATCAAGTGAAAGTTAGGTTCATCAACTAAGGCGAGTTGCAAGCCAGCACCCAAGCCGCAAATTTACAGTGCGACTACTTGAACCGGGTCACTTGGAAAAGATTATCTAATCCCAACGTTTTTTTGAAAACAGAAGATTCTCAATTTTTTTTGGAAACGACCGCGAAAATTCAAGGTTCAGCCATAGGACCGTTAATTAATATTTAACTGTTTTAACTTACCCCGCCTCTGAGGAAGCAGGCCTCAAATTTTAAAAGTTATTGTTCCGTTTGCAAAAAACCTTGAGAATCTTTTGTTTTTAGAAAACGTTGTGATTGCATAATCTACTTCCAGGTGCCCCGGTTCAAGTACTTGCACTTGACTTCCGGCAAATAATGTATCACTGAATCCTGGGTCAGGTTCTGCTCCTTGAACCAGCGTGAAAAACTTAAGAAGGTTGGGCTTTTGTCTCGCATTTGATCGATTATTAACCTCACACTGGAAATCTCTTAACAGGACACTTCACTCCTAATGTTAATGGCAATTTGTAGGATCTTGCATCCACAAGAAGGAACACCCTGAAAATTCAGCTGAATGCACCCACCAAAGCCAAACCGTAATATGGATAAAAAACAAACAAACAAACAAACAAAGAATACTTCCCTTAAAACAAACAAATAAAGTTAATATAGGCTTGGCGAGTCAACAGTTTTTAATAAATCTTTTTACCTGTGCTCTCAAATAAAAATCTTTCGGCTTTCGCTGCTTGTTCATGGCTTTTATTATCTTCTTTTTCTTTAGCTGGTGTTAATGTTAGTTGGGCTGAAGCAGGGGGTATAATTGAGGTGTAACCCCGATTAAGGCTCCAGCCTGATGCTTGTCCTTGTGAATTTTCCTTACTACTGCTCAGGTGCAAACCTGGGTAGCGGATACACGAACATATAAATGCGAGAAAAATGTTTAAATATGTTTGCCCATACGCTGTATTTGAACAGGGAGTGGGGGAAAATATTTTTGGGACCCCGTGATCCAACATTTTATGTTGTCTATGAATCGTGATGTGCTGAAAAACCGTTGTGTATTGTGATTGAAGTGGACTCCCTCAAACGCGAACTGCTACAATCCTTGATTGTGAATCGTGAATACACATACCTCGAAGAAATTAAATCACTTTTAATAAACACTTTTTAAAATCTTTTTTTTTTTTAAAGCTAGCAAGGGCAAGCGCGAAGTTGAGCGTCAAGTGCAACATATAGTTTATAAAGGGATCAAATTAAAAATTAATAAGACTAAAAATATAAATATATCTTTCATTTAAAGTAACTTTTTATAGACTGTAATGCATTGTGCTCAATAAAGTCAAGTCATGCGGATTCTTTTCCTTTTGTTTTTCCCAACTAACGATACTTAAACTTAAACGACTATAATGGTGCCTATCTTACTAGACGTTCTATATATTTGATTGTGGCATGAGTGTATTCCTTCGTCACGTGTAAGAAATTTAATTCTAAATATGCTGAATACATTAACCGAAATTCAAGTCGCTAATATAGGTGTAGTCCCATTACCTCTCCGGTTATATGGAGCAGGTCTTCGGTTTTGTGCATGTTCCCGACTTGTATCAGTGTCCTTCGCCTTGTTTTCGAAAGCTAGTCTCCGCCATTTTACGTTTACTGTACTCTCACCTGTCAAGAAACGTACGTGATTTATATGCTGCGAGGGACGTTCTGTCGCAATTTGTAATACCTGCCGCAATTTGTAAAAAATCGTGTCGCACTTTGTAATCAAAAAGCTGTCGCAACTTGTAATAACTGTCCATCGCACTTTTTAATAAACTATGCTGTCGCAATTTGTAATAATTCCATCGCACTTTGTAATAATTTTTTGAGAGTGATTCAACTAATACTTCGTCAACATTAATGTGATGCCAGAATATGGACGGTACTTCATAAACTTAACAAAGATGATGACGTCTGCAAGCAGGCAACTTACAAAGTTACTTAAATATATAATTTACAAAGTATCTCCGTTCATTCAAGCCATTTAACTTTATTCATAGTTCTAAACATTTTTTTAAATCAATGTTGATTAGTTATCTGACTTACAAACTTCTGTGTTCTTTAACCTTGCTGTTGTACTAAGTGGTTTGCGTGCAATGGTTACCCGGGCGAGGGCATACTCCCTTAGATGGCCAATATGGAGATGTGCCACTGGACAGAGAACTGTTAGAGAACAGAATCTAGACACACTAGACACAAACTAGCCATTATTAAAATGCATTTAATTTGCACAAATCGTAACATCCATCCTTACATCATTCGAATAAGGGCACCAGGAAAGTTCAAGCTTTTCTTTTTAGATCTTATAGCAGGTCGACACCACACCGTCCTTGAACGCGCAATCTTAAAAGAAGTAATTATAGTTGTTTCCATATTTAACACTTTTGGGGTCATACTAAGCCAGCTGGCCATTTGGTCCATTATTCTCTCTTGATTTGGTCCCATATAGGAACAAAGGAAGTCCTCATTCTATCTTAAAACAATTTTTTTCTATGGGGCCCTCTAATAAAGCAAATACCGTGTGCGTACAACTCGTAAGACCTTGCAATTCTTCCGAGTGTGTTCAGGATTACTTTTTTTTCCATAAAATGGAAAGGATTATAAACGATCCATTACTACTTGAGTTACCCTATCTAAGGATCAAACCAAAGACACAAAGCCAACAAGTTAAAGTTCCATGTCTTTCATAAAAGCGATTCTCGTTGGTCACGTGGTTGATCAAGGCAGAAAAATTTATAACGGAAGACATGCATGTTTGACCAAAGAAAAAAATTTCGGTCTATAACAAAGTGCGATGGAATTGTTACAAATTGCGACAGCTTTGTTTATTACAAAGTACGATGGACAGTTATCACAAATTGGGACAGCTTTTTTATTACAAAGTGCGACATGGTTTATTACAAATTGCAACAGGCATTGCAAAGTACGATGGATTTATTACAAATTGCTCCGAGTATAACAAAGTGCGATGATTATTCCAAATTGCGACAGTACAACTGTAAGACGTTACTCTGTAAAGGACAAAAACCTGACTTTATACTTTATATATATAACAACACTGCCCGGTGTAAAAGAGTCTTTCAGTCCAAAACAACATTCTAAATTCAGAAGCCTCGCACGACTTCAGAACTTCTGATTTAATAGAACCTTTATGGTCCCAGCCCTTTTGTTTTCGGGCTAGGTTGTATTTTAAACTTTGTTGTCATTGTTTTCTCGGCCAATCCCTTGAGGTCTTTCAACAGCTAGCTGGAACGTCGCCCCCTAACTTTGCTACCAAATCGCCTGACGGTTGCTATTTGTTCTAAGCGGAGAAGACTCGAGGCAGGTCCAGACAGAGCTATAAAGCTAATTTTGATTCTGATTCAGTCCTAGATATTTCTCAAGAAAGCGGCGAGCGTCGGTTAAACAGGTTGGCCTTCAGTCTTTGGAGGCTGGTAAAAGCGCAACTCATCAAGAGAAATTAAGTTAGGTTGATCAAGGCCAGTTGCAAGCCAGCACCCAAGCCGCAAACTTACAGTGCGACCACTTGAACCGGGTCACTTGGAAAAGATGATCTAATCCTAACGTTTTTTGAAAACAAGGGATTCTCATAATTATTTTATTATTATTTATTTATTTATTTATTTATTGCAAAGGACTACCAAAATTCGAGGTTAAGCTATAGGACCGTTGAAAAGCTTAATATTTAACTGTTTTAACTTACCCCGCCTATCAGGAGGCAGGCCTCAAAATTTTTAATGTAATTGGTCCGTTTGCAAAAAACCTTGAGGATATTTTGTTTTTAAAAAACGTTGTGATTGGATAGTCTACTTCCAGGTGCCCCGGTTCGAGTACTCACACTGAAATACATCTGGCAAACAATGTCTCACTGAATACTGGGTCAGGTTCTGCCCCTTGAACTAGCGTGAAAACTTAAGAAGGCTTGGGCTTTTGTCTCGCATTTGATCGAATATACCTCACATTGGAAACCTCTTAACAGGTATACACTTCACTCGCAATGTTAATAGCAATTTGTGCGATCTTGCATCCAGAAAAAGGAACGCCCTGAAAGTTCAGCTGAATTCACCCACAAAAGCCAAAACGTAATATGGATAAAAAACAACGAGCAAACAATGCTTTCCTTAAAACAAACAAAAAAAGGAAAAATATTCTTAGCTGGTAAACGGTTCTTAATAAATCTTGTTACCTGTGCTTTCAATTTCGGCTTTGGCTGCTTGTTCTTGGCTGTTGTTATCTTCTTTTTCTTGAGCTGGTGTTAATGTTAGTTGAGCTGAGGCAGGGGGTATAATTGAGGTACCCCGATTAAGGCTCCTGCCTGATGCTTGTCCTTGTAAATTTTCCTTACTACTGCTCTGGTGCAAACCTGGGTAGATAGAAAAACATATAGATACAAGAAAATGCTTAAATATGTTTGCCCATACGCTGTATTTTAACAGGCAGTGGGAGGGAAGAGGGGCGGGGGACTTATTTTTGTGACCCCGTGATCTAAGATTTTTGTTGTCTATGAATCGTAGTGTGCAGAAAAACCGTTGTGTATTGTGGTTGATGCGGACTCCCTGAAACGCGAACTGCTACAATCCTTGATTATGACTTGATCGTCAATATCATACATTGAAGAATTATTAAGTCATTTAAAATGTTTTTTGTTTTGCTTTATTTTTTCAGCCAGCAAGAGCAAGCGCAAGGTTGAGCGTCAAGCGCAACATATATTTTGTAAAGGCATCACATTAAAAATAAGACTAAAAATATGATTATCTCATTCATTTAATTAAGTAACTTTTATAGACTGTAATGCATTGTGGCTAATAAAGCCGAGTCATGCGGATTCTTTTCCTTTTGTTTTTCCCAACTAACGATACTTAAACTTAATCGACTATAATGGTGCCTATCTTATTAGACGTTCTATATATTTGATTGTGGCATGAGTGCATTCCTAAATCACGTGTAACAAATTTAATTCTAAATATGCTGAATACATTAACCGAAATTCAAGTCGCTAATATAGGTGTAGTCCCATTACCTCTCCGGTTATATGGAGCAGGTCTTCGGTTTTGTGCATGTTCCCGACTTGTATCATTGTCCTTCGCCTTGTTTTCGAAAGCTAGTCTCCGCCATTTTACGTTCACTGCACTCTCACCTGTCAAAAAAACGTACCTGATTTACATGCCACGAGGGACGTTACTCTGTAAACGACAAGAACCTGACTTTATACTTTATATATATAACAACACTGCCAAGTGTAAAAGAGCCTTTCAGTCCAAAACAACATTCTAAATTCAGAAGCCTAGCAGGACTTCAGAACCTATGATTTAATAGGACCTTTATGGTCGCAGCTCTTTTGTTTTCGAGCCAGGTTCTATTGTAAACTTTGTTGTCATTGTTTTCTCAGCCAATCCCTTGAGGTCTTTTAACAGCTGCAGGTCGCCCCCAGACTTTGCTACCAAATCGCCTGACAGTTGCTATTCGTTCTAAGCGGAGAAGTCAGTAGAAGCAGGTCCAGACAGAGATATAAAGCTAATTTTGACTCTGATTAAGTCCTAGATATTTCTCAAGAAAGCGGCGAGCGTCGGTTAAACAGGTTGGCCTTCAGTCTTTGGAGGCTGGTAAAAGCGCAACTCATCAAGTGAAAGTTAGGTTCATCGAGGCCAGTTGCAAGCCAGCACCAAAGCCGCAAATTTACGGTGCGACTACTTGAACTGAGTCACTTGGAAAAGATTATCTAATCCCCACGTTTTTTTGAAAACAAGAGATCCTCAATTGTTTTTGGAAAGGACCGCGAAAATTCAAGGTTCAGTGTTAGGACCGTTGAAAAGTTTAATATTTAACCGTTTTAACTTACCTCGCCTCTCAAGAACCAGGCCTCAAAACTTTAAAAGCTATTGGTCCGTTTGCAAAAGACCTTGAGAATCTCTTGTTTTTAAAAAACGTTGTGATTGCATAATCTACCTCCAGTTGCCCCGGTTTGAGAACTCGTACTTGACTTCTGGCAAATAATGTATCACTGAATCCTGGGTCAGGTTCTGCTCCTTGAACCAGCGTGAAAAACTTAAGAAGGTTGGGCTTTTGTCTCGCATTTGATCGATTATTAACCTCACACTGGAAACTTCTTAACAGGACACTTCACTCCTAATGTTAATGGCAATTTGTAGGATCTTGCATCCACAAGAAGGAACGCCCTGAAAATTCAGCTGAATGCACCCACCAAAGCCAAAACGTAATATTGATAAAAAACAAACAAACAAACAAAGAATACTTCCTTTAAAACAAACAAAAAATGTTAAAAATCTTCTCATCGGGTAAACGTTTTCTAATAAATCTTATTACCTGCGCTCTCAAATAAAAATCTTTCGGCTTTCGCTGCTTTTTCTTGGCTTTTATTATCTTCTTTTTCTTTAGCTGGTGTTAATGATAGTTGAGCTGAAGCAGGAGCCATAATTGAGGTACTCTGATTAAGGCTGCTGCCTGATGCTTGTCCTTGTGAATTTTCCTTACTACTGCTCAGGTGCAAACCTGGGTAGAAACACGAACATATAAATGCGAGAAAAATGTTTAAATATGTTTGCCCATACCCTGTATTTGAACAGGGAGTTGGGAGAACTTATTTTTGCGACCCGGTGATCCAACATTTATGTTGTCTACGAATCGTGATGTGCAGAAAAACCGTTGAGTAATGGTGATTAAAGTGGATCAAACGCGAACTGCTACAATCCTTTATTATGAATCGTGAATACACCTACATTGAAGAAATTAAATCACTTTTAATAAACAGCTTTTTTTCGCTTTTTTTTTAAAGCTAGCAGGGGCAAGTGCGAAGTTGAGCGTCAAGTGCAACATTTATTTTGTAAAGGCAACAAATTAATACCTAATAAGACTAAAAATATGAATATCTCATTCATTTAAAGTAACTTTTTATAGACTGTAATGCATTGTGGTCATTAAAGTCAAGTCATGCGGATTCTTTTCCTTTTGTTTTTCCCAACTAACGATACTTAAACTTAATCGACTATAATGGTGCCTATCTTACTAGACGTTCTATATATTTGATTGTGGCATGAGTGTATTCCTTCGTCACGTGTAAGAAATTTAATTCTAAATATGCTGAATACATAAACCGAAATTCAAGTAGCTAATATAGGTGTAGTCCCATTACCTCTCCGGTTATATGGAGCAGGTCTTCGGTTTTGTTCATGTTCCCGACTTGTATCAGTGTCCTTCGCCTTGTTTTCGAAAGCTAGTCTCCGCCATTTTACGTTCACTGTACTCTCACCTGTAAAAAAACGTAGTAGGTGATTTATATGCCGCCACGGACGTTACTCTGTAAACGACAAGAACCTGGCTTTCTACTTTATAATTATATATATAACGACACTGCCGCGTGTAAAAGAGCCTTTCAGTCCAAAACAACATTCTAAATTCAGTAGCCTCGCAGGACTTCAGAACCTCTGATTTAATAGGACCCTTATGGTCCCAGCTCTTTTGTTTTCAGGCTGGGTTCTAGTGTAAACTTTGTTGTCATTGTTTTCTCAGCCAATCCCGTGAGGTCTTTTAACAGCTAGCTGCAAGGTCGCCCACTGACTTTGCTACCAAATCGCCTTTCAGTTATATTACTATTCGTGCTAAGCGGAGAAGTCAGTCGAGGCAGGTCCGGACAGGCCAAAACGTAATATGGATAAAAAACAAACAAACAAAGAATACTTCCCTTGAAACAAACAAAAAAAGTTAAAATCTTCTTAGCGTGTAACGATTTTTAATAAATCTTGTTACCTGTGCTCTCGAATAAAATTCTTTCGGCTTTCGCTGCTTGTTCTTGGCTTTTATTACCTTCTTTTTCTTGAGCTGGTGGTAATGTCAGTGGGGCTGAATCAGGGGCCATACTGATTGAGGTACCCCGTTTAAGGCTCCTGCCTGATGCTTGTTCCTGTGAATTTTCCTCACTAATGCTCTGGTGCAAACCTGAGTAGCGGATACACGAACATACAGATACAAGAAAAATGTTTAAATATGTTTGCCCATACAATGTATTTGAACGACGGGGGGGGGGGGGGGGGGGGGGAGGGTAGGAGTTCTGAAGCGGATCTGTTAGCTCCCATTTAAGGGTTAGCTAAATGAACAATGTCTAGTCTTACACTTACACTTCAGCTGATACGTAGCTTACTGCCGATGCCTTCTATACCCCCCACCTGTACAATACAATGATCAGCTGACTAACATTTGGCAGAAACAGGTCTGAGTACACGGCAAGACAATTTACAGCAAACCTATGTGTACTGAAACGCTCTTTAATACCTGGATGTGACGCATATTTATAAAGACTCGTCTCCTTTGATCTTTTTTCTGGTGTAAGTTTTTTACATGACGAAGCAAAAACAAGGTACGCATCCAATTGTGCTTCTTTAACTGACTCTTCTTTTGCTACTCTGAACTCTTCTTTCCCGAATTTAATGCTTTCTTCGTAGTTTTCCAGATAGTAATATGACCAGCCTAAAATTTTACAGGCTTCTATTTCTTCCTGTTTATTACCAACACTTTTACTCCAAAGCAGCCATATTTTGGCATTTTCGATGCTTTTAAAGTACTTCTCCTGTCGATAGTATTGCAGTGCCTTGCTTTTTGCGATTTGCCATTCCATTTTCGTAAATCCGTTGGTGCTGTTATTTTGTGGTCCCTTAATCTTTGGCCTTCACCAATAACTCGAATGATGCTCCGAGGCCTATCGAAATAAAAAAAAATTGATGTTACTCAGTTGCGAATGCTCGAGCCCATAGGTCAAACTGTTGCGTGGGGAAACATATTTTACGGTTAGAAGTAGCTCAGTCAAATATTTGTACACAGTGATGAGTTCCACCGTTCTACGGCAACTTGAACTTTTCTAGTTTTTCCTCTTGGAACTTCGTTGATACGTTTCTTCCTGGTATATTTTATGTGTTTTTTAATATCTTGATTCGAATGCGCAAATCAGTGCTTATTTTCATAGGAGGGAAGGGTGGTGCAAATAAAGTGGGCCTATGTAAAAATTCTCCTGACCCTCTGTCGCCTCATACCCAGTCCCTTCTCAAGAAAATTAAGCCATGGGTCTTTTATTTAATTCCTCAAAAACAGTGGGGGATGATCTAACTTCTTAAGCTTTCAATACAGCACAAAATAACTTAAGGACAGACTTCCTGGGTATAAGTTTGATAACTTTGAATAATGATTAGAGTCATTAATTGTCACGTGACCTATTAAGACTATTTTTAGCACAAAACTGGAATATATTAGGCAATAATTACTTTCTGGAAGTTGCAGTTATCGTCATAGTTATGAGACTAGTGGGTACATCATTTCTGTGTCCGGGCATTTTAAGTTAATCTTTTAAACAGGAACGAAATTCGAAAATCGTTTGATAAGGGGACTGGGTACTAGTAAAAAATTATGTTTATTTACACTTACATAAAATTATTCAACAAAGCCCGGGCACAGATGTCTAGTCGTTCATCTAGGGACATGTTTGGTGCCATCTCTAATTTAAGCTTTTTTCGCGCAAAATAGCCGTTAAAGGTCACGTGACCTAATATATATTTTTTCACCTGGAATCGCATGAACTTTTGAGAGTCATTATTTTACTCAAGTTTTTTCGCTATAGGCCTTAATCCTCAAAATTTAGACCACCCCTCGACTTTTTTAGTGAAATTGGAAAACACTCATCTCAGTATAATTTATGTTTTGATGTTTCTAATTATAAATAGCCTGTGTACAGACGTCCCCCCTCCCTGAAGGGGTGGAGACGTCTGTACACAGGCTAATTATAAAGAGCAGTAAAGTAAAGAAACAAAATATTTCAGTGCAAATAGAAAATACGACTGACGGCTGCAATATTTCCAGAGTTTTTTTTGTCTAAGCTCGTCCCGCTCTCATGTGAATACACTTGACACCATTAGTTCGCTTAAGGTGATTCCCTGGTTTTGCGCTGCGCATCTCTTACTGCGCATAACAAGATGGCCTCCGTAAAAAAGAGCATGTGAAGTAACATTATTAAAATGAAGTTGACCGAAGAGAAACGCTATTTCAATTTTTGCTTGCGGTTGTTTCTTGCCGAGGTGAGACTCAGTGTGGTGGGAATGTGCATAACGTAAGCAGTACGCGTGTTGCTGAGTTCGACTTCCTCACGGAGAACCGCGATAGTGGATGTTTAATTTGTGCTTATTCACTTTGATTTTCATTTAAACGCTTTATTTATCAGATTGTATCCTAAATGTGATATCTAGATGTAAATTTTGTAAAAACGGATTTTTCAATACTTTCTTCCCCCTTTCACGCACATTCTAGGCAAGTATTTCATGGCAGTCTCCATATAGACTCCCTCATCTGTTATCTCTTGCACCTAGTATACCACTATATATCTTATGAGTACCCATGTTTACCCTAGTAATACTGTATACCCTGTATACCCCTATATATCCTGTGTACCCATGTTTACCCTAGTAATATTGTATACCCTGTATACCCCTATATATCCTGTGTGCCCATGTTTACCCTAGTAATACTGTATACCCTGTATACCCCTATATATCCTGTGTACCCATGTTTACCCTAGTAATACTGTATACCCTGTATACCCCTATATATCCTGTGTACCCATGTTTACCCTAGTAATACTGTTTACCCTGTATACCCCTATATATCCTGTGTACCCATGTTTACCCTAGTAATACTGTATATCCTGTATACCCCTATATATCCTGTGTACCCATGTTTACCCTAGTAATACTGTATACCCTGTATACCCCTATATATCCTGTGTACCCATGTTTACCCTAGTAATACTGTATACCCTGTGTACCCCTATATATCCTGTGTACCCATGTTTACCCTAGTAATGCTGTATACCCTGTATACCCCTATATATCCTGTGTACCGATGTTTACCCTGGTAATGCTGTATACTCTGTATACCCCCATCCTGTGTACCCATGTTTACCCTAGTAATGCTGTATACCCTGTATACCCCTATATATCCTGTGTACCCACATCCTCGGAGACCCAGGGGCAGTCAGTCGGGTCGGGAAAAAAGGCGGGACGAAAGTTTTCAAGTAAGGGCGGAAGAGCCCCTGGGTACAGACTCCCACCGAACTATTTCCAAAAATTCAAGCGGATGCCGGCTCCTGATTGGGCACAAAAAATGCTTTGTATTATTGTGCCCAATCGGCGAACAATTTCTCCTGAATTCTTTTCGTGAGTTTGTACACGACGGCTATTTTCTCTCCACACTTGCCCGGTTCGTTCACCAAGCTTCTGCGTGCAAGGGAAACTTTTATTTTCTACTTTCCTAACTAGAAACAAAGGACCTACCGATGAGTTGAATAAACGTTTGGGTTACTATCAGCAAGAGCAATTGAATTTGCCCCGAGAATCTGTTTTCGACGAATCACAATAAAGATTCAGCGGCGATGAGAAATTCAAATGAGTAACAGCTTGACAAGGCAAAACAACAACTTTGCACGTGCATCACGCTTTTTTGTACATTTCTTTGCCGTCAACTGCACGATTACTCGTGCAAATGCCAAATTTCACGTTTTGTGAAGGACGTAAACAAGCAATAACAAAATTCATTCTCTTTTCATGAACTTTGATATGGTTCAGAAGAGTTCGCTTGCATTTGTCAAAGTAAGCGAGTTGGATCAGATGGGGATTTTATATCAAACTGAAAGTTTCCTGACTGCGTGCATTGCATAAGCTACAACAGACAAGCCGTGATCGAGACAATAGCCGTCATGTAAGAACACACGAAAAGAACTCATTGAAATGTGTTCGCCGATTGGGCACAACAATACAAAGCATTTTTTGTGCCCAATCAGGAGCCGACATCCGCTTGAATTTTTGGAAATGGTCCGTTGAGAGTCGGTACTCAGGGGCTCTTTCGCCCGTAATGAAAACTTTCGTCCCGCCTTTTCTCCCGACCCGACTGACAGCCCCTGGGTCTCCGAGGATGGTGTACCCATGTTTACCCTAGTAATACTGTATACCCTGTATAACCCTTTATATCCTGTGTACCCATGTTTACCCTAGTAATACTGTATACCCTGTATAACCCTATATATCCTGTGTACCCATGTTTACCCTAGTAATGCTGTACACCCTGTATACCCCTATATATCCTGTGTACCATGTTTACCCTAGTAATACTGTATACCCTGTATACCCCTTTATATCCTGTGTACCCATGTTTACCCTAGTAATACTGTATACCCTGTATACCCCTATATATCCTGTGTACCCATGTTTACCCTAGTAATACTGTATACCCTGTATACCCCTATATATCCTGTGTACCATGTTTACCCTAGTAATGCTGTACACCCTGTATACCCCTATATATCCTGTGTACCATGTTTACCCTAGTAATACTGTATACCCTGTATACCCCTTTATATCCTGTGTACCCATGTTTACCCTAGTAATACTGTATACCCTGTATACCCCTATATATCCTGTGTACCCATGTTTACCCTAGTAATACTGTATACCCTGTATACCCCTATATATCCTGTGTACCATGTTTACCCTAGTAATACTGTATACCCTGTATACCCTTATATATCCTGTGTACTCATGTTTACTCTAGTAATACTGTATACCCCGTATACACCGTATTCACAAATGGCGGACACGCGGGAAAAAACTGGTGCCTAGTCATGAAAGCGAGGCGTTGGAGGATAAACAAAAATTGCAAATGAAGACTTTCAGTGAACTTGCGGGGTGTTTAGCACGGATTCCACCTAAAATAACTTTGTACGGACTTCTTTTTAAATACAGTTACGTGGGATGTCTTCTGCTTTTAATGTTTAGTAATGATTTGCTGTTTGCAATCAAAAGGGACGCGTATATCTTCAAGGAAACAGGATGATTTTGTAGGTTTCCGAGGCGTCAGAAGCTCAACACGACAAGTGGGCGATGGCTTGAGAAAAGCGGCAAACATGTTGGCCCAAACTTCACACTGAAACCGAATACGAAAGCCAAATCACTACAATTCTGTAAAACAGAAATAAAAACAGCTATTGGTGGCGAGAAAAAGAGAAATAAGCGACGGATATATGGCCACAAAACAGGTCAAGCTGAGAGCGGGTGAAAGATTCATTCACGAGGCTCATTCATTCATGTCAGTGACATTTTATACGTATTTGTCTGTATATATGTATGTCTGTATTTACAACTTCCTTTGGATCATATTAATTCCGTCGCTTTGGAGCGAATTGTTTAATAGAGGTACGTTGGCAGACCTTAGCAAAAATCTCATGATTTCTTTGTCATTGCGAAATAATTAAAAATAATTTTATCAAAATTAGAAGCTGTAATGTGTGAATCTTATGGCTTCCTATTTGCCTGGTCTCCTTTAGGGCATTATCTCAGAGAGCTCTTGGTAAAAAAAGTGTTTGTGTCAGGACTGAACACGGCAAGCTTCTGTTTCGAATAATTAAATTCGAGTCTGGATCCGTTTAAGAAGACCATCATTTTATTTATTTATGTATTCTTCAACTTTAAAATATAATGGAACATAAAGTTAAAACTCTTAACAGCCAAAAATAAGAAATACGAAATTACTCGCTAAAATGCAGTAAAATGATATGTGTCCGGCTTACCGAGTCTGCCGAGTAACAAGTTGAAATTTTGAGCGTACTCCACTCGATCGCTCCTGCATTTATAATAAAAAAAAATAGTTGTAATTGATGTCCTTCATCGATAAAGACCAGAGAATAACGTCCTGGCAAACAAAAATCAAACATAACTTCATCGAAACCTCAGTCACCTCTTCTTTCCTGTCTTCCTTTTTTCCATCTCGACTTGAACTGCAGACGGTTGTTACGAAAACTAAGACCCCCGAAAATTAAGACCTAAGATTTAAGACCCGAAAACTAAAAACGGCAGACGTCTCTTGCGCTAACAAGTAGGCCATGTATCTGTCGCTTATTTCCTTTTTTCTTGCCACCAAGATTTGTTTATATTTCTGTTTCACCGAATTGCAGTGAGCTGGCTTTCGTACTCGGTCTCAATGTGAAGATTGGGCCAACATGTTTGCCGCTTTTCTCCAGTCATCGTCCACTTGTCGAGCTTCTTATGCAGCGGAAACCTACAAAATCATCCTGTTTCCTTGAAGATATACGCGTCCCTTTTGATTGCAAACAGCAAATCATGACTAAACATTAAAAGCAGAAGACATCCCACGTAACTGTATTTAAAAAGAAGTCCGTACAAAGTTATTTTAGGTGGAATCCGTGCTAAACACCCCGCAAGTTCACTGAAAGTCTTCATTTGCAATTTTTGTTTATCCTCCAACGCCTCGCTTTCATGACTAGGCACCAGTTTTTTCCCGCGTGTCCTCCATTTGTGAATACGGTGTATACCCCTATATATCCTGTGTACCCATGTTTACCCTAGTAATACTGTATACCCTGTATACCCTTATATATCCTGTGTACCCATGTTTACCCTAGTAATACTGTATACCATGTATACCCTTGTTTGTACTACAGTTTTCATTAGCGATTAGAATTTTGCTTGTTAGAGACTAACGCATTTTTTTATTGAGCATAAGATGAAGTTAAATCATAAAGAAATGGTTATAAATTTCATGAAATATCCCAATAATACCATACAACCTATTTCCTTTGGAAACCATCAGTTAGAGCGGCGTGTTTCGACATTTAAAAAACTTGGTGTAAAAATTACATGGAACTACCACATTGATTATATTTATGGTAAAGCCGCCAAATGATTGTATTCCTTAATGGTGCTTAAAAGAGCTGGTGTAGCTGGCAGCAATATTACCAATATTATATTATAAGTGCTCTGTGAGATCATTTATACTTGCATATGCTGTCCCGGCATGGCAAGATATTCTGAGACCTTAACTGTTGTTCTTACAAATAAAGTGAAGACGAATTCTCGATATTTTGTGGGAGTTTTTAGTAAAACAATTACTCTACTCGCGCTTGTTGGATATGAGATTATTATAGCCAACTCGTCGCTACGCGCCTGGTTGGCTACAACCATCTCATTGCATAAGCGCACTCGTGGAATAATTGTTTAATCTCCTGTTTACCCATGTATATCTAGTACTATTGAATACCCTGTTATACTCTGCAATATTCTGTTTACCCATGTAAACTCTAGTATTCTGTATACCATGTTTATCCTGTTTACTCATGCACACCCTAGAACGGTTGACTCTATGACAATATGTCGATAGGGCAAGAAAACAGTGTCCGTTGTTGGCATTAGTGGGTAAATGTGAAATAAAGATGTATGTATTTCTTGGGCGATTATCCGTGGAGCGGCGTCTGACCTAACTGAATCATTGAAACGAGCATATTTCAGCGTACAGTTGGTATAATTAAACACCAAAAAAAAAATTGAAATTGAAATACGCTATTTGTAAGAGTAAATGTTAAACACGGTTGCTGTTTTCAGGGGGTAAAACAAAACAAACATAAATAAAGAAGAAAAAGGAGAGGATGACAAAGAAGAAGATGGTGATGAAGTTGTTGTTTCCAAAATCACATGTCCTGATTGAACAAAATTAGCTATCACGACTTTTGCCTGTCGATATAGAGTATAGAACGAATCTTCCAGCTATTCTCCATTTTATAATGGAATTTTTTTTGATAATCTATACTAACAGTTTCCACGTTATATTCAATCAGATGGAAACACAGACCACAATGTTTGATCAACGAAGTTTATTGGTTAGCAGATCAAACTGTTGGCTAGCTCCGAGCTGACTGAAAGACTGAGTGATGTGAAAGGCGATTTTATTTTACTAGGCAACTGACTACTATACAGACAATTAAGGGGTGTGTTGCCCATTGCCCATCATATCTCCGCGTGATTTTATTGCCTTACAAGAATAATATGACTTTCACACAATAAGCCTTTAAAATTATTATTTGGATTCTTAATACACTGTAAATTGTTTCAAAAGCTATTTTTTTTCTAAATATAACGGCCGAGGTCAAGATTGCTCAATGTTTACTATATTTCTCTTGTGGATGGTACCATTTGATACGGTAATAGAACAATCAGTCCGAATTCCCTTGGTTATCAAGAACTGAAATACCATAGTAAAGATTCTTTAGAGCTAAATGTTTTCTTATTACAAATTCCAATTTTCCTTGAATCTGCCCCTCTGTTTTAGCACAGGTAGCCCAAGCTCGAAATATGGGCATCGGCGAGCATCGGCATTGTTGCGTAACATTCAAAATATAAGGATTTGTATGGGAAAAAAACCTATCGTTTCCGTAACATACGAAATGAAAGGATTTCAATAAAAAACAGCTTACCTTACTTAAAATGTGTGTTACGTCTCTCCTGTGTTGTCCACGGGCCGATTTATGGCCGTTTTATGGGTTTTTATGGCAACGGTTTTCTCTCTATATAAAGGTAAACCTACTGCGATGGCTTTAATGGACTATAGTGGTATCCATAGGTCTCGAGGTTGCCTAACCGGTCGAGCTACACTGTCTGTCTCAGGTTTCCTGGTATATGCCAACAACTGACTGAAAACAAAACTTAGTGCGTTCTGGAAAAACTAGTGTTAGAAGGAACTGAAAAGGGCGTATTAAAATTACATAACCTGCAAATTTTCAGTCGTACATTTCAAAAGTAGCGATTGTAACGGCCGAATAAAATTGGAATGTTCGTACTCAACCATTTTAAATACGCTGTATTGCACCTTGTTGACCTCCCAAATTTTTGAATAACCATTGTAAACCATTGTAACCATTATAGTGTATGTGAAAGTAGCGATTGGAAAAATAAACTGTTGCCACCCAGTCACGGTTGAATGTTTCTACCATACAAATCCTTGTACTCTCGGTAGGCGTTGCAATCGCGCCTTTTGAACATATTCGGAAGAAAGTCGATCACGTGACCAACTATTTAACATAAAACCTATTGTTAGCCCCACTTGAGTAATTATAAAACTTATAAACGTCAAAATAAGTCATTATTATGATAATGACATGGATGATAAAAGTTTGGTCACCCATCCGTTCGAGACCCTTAATAGTTCAGTAACAAACTGGTATTTACAACTCTTGATTTTACGGCTGCCCATACTATAACGCAGTTCCTTGAGTTGACAGACTTATCCCTGTTAAATTTACCATTCACTTCAACTTACCATTGGTTATGCCCTCCGTAGCATCGTAATGGACTGCGGTGCCCCAAAATATTACTAGGGTATTCATGGGTACACAGGATATATAGGGGTATACAATATTGCACTACTATATTAGGGAGTCTATATGGAGACTGCCATGAATGACTTGCCACATTCCATTTAAAAACTCGCCCCAGTCCTCTCTCAAAAATCAAGCAAAATGCATTTGGTGCGCACTTTCTGCAGCTCTACCGCAAAAACGAGTACGGTGACCCCCATTTTTTATTTCATGATTTTAATAAGAACACTACTTCCTTTCGGTGAGAAAAAAATTGGCACAAATCTATGCTCAGTTTTTTGGCAATTTTACTAAATTGTACTGATTGAACTATCACGTGTCGAATAGCGCGTGTCTAATTTAATTCTACTTTGGAGCGTAAAGTAAAAACAAGGGCATTAAAAGGCATTTTTATGGTACGTAAGTGGATAAACAATACATTAAAGTCAAATTCCGTGCGATACCACATGCATCATTGAAAAAATCTTTCCTGTTTGTCTAGTTTTGGGCTGCGCGCGGTTTTTGTTAAAGGGTCCAAAATAGCCGTATTTGCCAACATTGTGACGTCAAAACGAGCACGGTGACCCCCACTTTTTATTAGTTTTTTATCGTCAACTTGACTTGTTACATCAGTGTACCAAGTTTCAAAAACAATCTATGTTAGGTTCTTTTACTAGGGAATCACCTTAAGTTCAAACTGGTTAGGTTTCGCTCTTCATCTTTCTTTGGCTATCATGCACTCCTTCGACGCAAGCGAGACAACAGGTAAATGTCTCTCCGAGAAAAGATTGTGTGATGGTTAAGACGCACCGCTGAGTTTGGGCGACATCGGGTGCACTGTCACGCAATAAACACGGCACAAAAAATACCGTAAGTAGTTAGTAAATGATGCCATCCCACTCACTCACTTTTATTTCTAACTCATCTCGCAACATCGCTCTCTTGTTCACTCATTTCACAAAACTCATTCGTCAAACTCACTTCATTCACTTCATTCAATTCGTTCGCTTCATTCAATTCGTTCGCTTCATTCAATTCGTTCGCTTCGCTCACTCATTTCATTCATCTCTCTCATCTCTCTCATCTCACTCATCTCACTCATTTCATTCAGTTCATTCAGTTCGTTCAACTCATTCGTATTGTTCCATTCGTTCTCAAGTAGTCGCTCATATTGCTCGAAGAGTTAGAAATAAAAGTGAGAGAGTGGGATGTCATCATTTACTAACTACTGTATAATAAAGTAGTGATAGTGAAAGTGAATCAGAAAAATAAATTTGATTTAAAGAAATAAAATAATAATAATATAGTAAGTTATGTCTCAACAAATTTTTACCGATAAACAACTTCAAAGTTTGTCTTTGGACGAATTAAAAAAGATTGTTTCAAAAGAAAAAAAAGATCTTAGGAAAGATTATAAGGAATTACAAAAAAAGAGAAGATTGATTGAAAAATATAGAAAATTGACAGAGTTTAGAGAAAAAGTTAAACAAGGAAAAGTTGATAAGAAACCCAAAGTTAATACAAAACCCAAAGTTAATACAAAACCCAAAGTTGATAAGAAACCCAAAGTTAATACAAAACCCAAAGTTGGTAAGAAACCCCAAGTTGTTTCAAAACCTCATTCTAAAAAGATAAAATCATTTGAGGATTATTTTGAGGAATGTATAAAAAATAAAAAAATTCCCAAAGATACTCCAGACTATTTACGAAAAGCTCTTGAGAGAGCTATAAATGATCATGAACAAGGAACTGAAATTGAAAAATCAGCTCTAGACGAATTTGCTAAAAAATATATTATCAAGGCGTAACCAGGTATTTTACCTTATATGTTTTTTATAAATAAAAATCATATTATTAAAAAATTTCTTAGAAATAATCGTAATATTAAAGTAAGGTTTGTTTTAGTTTGTAATATGGAAAAAAAAGAAAAGGAAAAAGATAGTAGTTTAACTTTTAAAGTTCAGAGTAAATCATATTTTAATTCTCATACTTTTATTAATTATATGTCTACTGATGTAAAAGATATAATAAAAAAAAGTATTAAACAAATTGATGAAAATTTATCTATTTATCAATCAAATGGAAGTGGGTGGTATTTAAAAGAAACTCTACAACTAGAAATTCATACAACTCAATTAAAACCAATGAAAGGTTCTTCTTATATTCCTCTTCCAGATTGGATTATGAGAAAAAAAGCAATTGTTAGTATTAGAAATAAAGATGATAAATGTTTTATTTGGTCAGTACTTCGTTATCTTCATCCAAGAGAAAAGAATGATAGTCGTTTGTCAGATTTAAAAAAGTATGAGTCTGATCTTAATACTAAAGGAATTATATTTCCGATGAAAGTAAAAGACATTACCAAATTTGAGAATCTTAATCCAGATCTTCCAGGAATAAATGTTTTTTCAAATGATGGTATGACTATTTATCCTTTGAGAGAGGTAAAGAAAGATTGTAAAAATACCATTGATTTATTTTTTTATGAAGAAGATGGTAAATTTCATTATTCACTAATTAAAAACTTTTCACGACTTGTACGTAGTCAAATTACTTCAAGAACAAATGAACCAATTCATATTTGTAAGAGATGTTTTTGTCATTTTACAAAACCAGAATTATTAGATAATCACATCAAGTATTGTTCTAGTAATAAAACAGCATTTGTAAAAATGCCAGAAAAAAACAAAACTTTACATTTTACTAATTATGATAGACAACTTCCTGTTCCTTTTGTTGTATATGCAGATTTTGAATGTTTTACTAAACCAATGAATAGCTGTTCCCCCAATCCTAAAGATTCTTATAACTATAACTATCAAAAACACGAACCATCAGGATTTTGTTTTTATACAAAGGGTATTGTTAATAAAAGAATTAAACCAATCATTTATACAAAAAAATCAGATGATGAAGATATTGCTAAAATATTTGTAGAAAAACTTACAGAAATGACTAAAGGGATATATGAAGATTTTTATCGTAAACCAAAACCTTTAGTAATGAGTGAAAAATCAAATAAAGATTTTAATAATGCGGTTAATTGTCATATTTGTAGTGGTGAATTAGGTAAAGATAGAGTTAGAGATCATTGCCATTTTACAGGTGAGTACCGTGGAGCAGCACATAACAAATGTAATCTTATGTGTAAAAAACCAAGAATACTACCAGTTATATTTCACAATCTTCAGGGTTATGATGCTCATCTATTTATCAAACAACTTGCTAAAATAGATGGTGATCTTAGTTGTATTCCATCCACTGAAGAAAAATATCTTTCATTTTCTAAATCTATTAAAGTTGGAGAGTACAAACATATTAATGGTGATATTATTCCAATAAAATTTGAAATCAGATTTGTGGACTCATTCAAGTTTCTTCAAACATCACTAGCCAATCTTGTTTCAAATTTAAACCAAGATGACTTTCATATTACAAAACATACTTTTAAGCATAATACTTCATTATTAACTCGTAAAGGAGTTTATCCTTATGATTATGTATCATCAATTGATAAATTATCTGAAAAACAATTACCACCAAAACAGGGGTTCTATTCAAAATTAAATGATGAAGATATAAGTGATGAAGATTACCAACATGCTATTAAAGTTTGGAATACATTTGGGTGTAAAACAATAAGAGACTATCACGATCTTTACCTAAAATCTGATGTATTTCTTTTGGCAGATGTGTTTGAAAACTTTAGGAAAACTTGTCTTAAACATTACAAATTAGATCCAGCTCATTACTTCACATCTCCTGGATTAGCTTGGGATGCATGTCTAAAAACAACAGGACAACGTTTAGAGTTATTACATGATTACGATATGTTAATGATGTTTGAGAGAGGAATTCGTGGTGGAATAACACATATATCAAAAAGATATGCAGAAGCAAATAATAAATATATGAAAAATTATAATCCTGAAAAGAAATCATCATTTATACAATATTTGGACGCAAACAATCTTTATGGTTGGGCTATGTCTCAGAATTTACCAACAAATAAGTTTAAGTGGATGCCAAATATTACAAAAGAAAAGGTAATGGAAATTTTAGAAAAAACAAATGATAGTATGGCAAATACTGGTAAGAAGGGATATATTTTTGAAGTTGATTTGGAGTATCCACCAGACTTATGGGATCTTCATAATGGCTATCCTCTTGCACCTGAATTAATGAAGGTTAATGGAGTTGAAAAACTAATATGTCATTTTAAACCAAGAAAAAATTATGTTATTCATTATAGAGCTCTTAGACAATGTCTTGAGTTGGGTATGAAGATTACTGCTGTTCACAGAGGAATATCATTTTATCAGTCTCCTTGGATGGAACCATATATAAGAAAAAATACAGAACTTCGAAAATGTGCTTCAAACAATTTTGAGAAAGACTTTTTTAAACTAATGAACAATTCAGTTTTTGGTAAAACAATAGAAAATATTAGGAAGCGTCAAAATATAGTACTTGTTGATGATCGTAAAAAAGCACTAAAATTATCAAGTCGTCCAAACTTTGATAGATGTATAATATTTGATCGTAATCTTATTGCTATTCACATGAAAAGAACAGAAGTGTATTTTAATAAACCAGTATATGTTGGTCAATCAATTTTAGACTTATCAAAAACTCTAATGTATGATTTTCATTATGAATACATCAAAAGTAAATATGGAAAAAAAGCTGAGTTATTGTTTACAGATACAGATAGTCTAATGTATCAGATTAAAACAAAAGATTTTTACGAAGATATATGTTATGATATAAAAAATAAATTTGATACTAGTGATTATCCATCAAATCATCCTTCTGGAATAACTACAGGAGTTAATAAAAAAGTGATTGGTATGTTTAAGGATGAAGCATCAGGAAAACAGATAACTCATTTTGTTGGATTAAGACCTAAACTATACAGTTATAAAGTTGAGGATGAACTAGAATTAAAGAAGTGTAAAGGAATAAAAAAAAATGTTGTAAAAAAGACATTAATATTTGATGATTATGTTAGATGTTTATTTTCTGGTGAAAAAGAAATGAGAAAGATGAAAATAATAAGAAGTGAGAATCATGATCTGTATTCAAAAGAGGTTAACAAAGTAGCTCTAAGTAATCAAGATGATAAGAGACATGTTTTAAATGATCATATACATACTCTAGCTATTAGATAAAAATATTAGATTTAAGATTTAACAAGTATAAATAATAAATGTCATATACAGAAGAAGAAATAAAAAAATATCTCAATATTTTACATAATTATAAAGTAGAAGAAAGTGAGGGGATTAAAAAGTCAACAGTAGCTTCATGTTTAGGATGTAAAAATACAGAATCTTTTTTCATTGATTTTGGTCAAAAAATATGTTATGAATGTGGAACAGTAAACGGACATGTATTAGGATTTTACGATATGAAAGATTATGATAGGGTACATTATAAAAAAAAGAGTATTTATCACAGGAAGTATTACTATGATAAAAAGATTAAACAAATTTCTAAACTAATAAATCTTACTTATGAAGAAAATTTTGAACTTTACAACAGACTATTAAAAATAGATAATTACATTATGGAAAATATTAACAAACAATATTTTAGAAAGAGAATGATAAATATCACTTATTTAATAAAAAAAATTTTGGATGAAATGGGGTGTGAAAAGTATAAGATTTTAGAGCTTAAAATAAGCCCTAAAACTTTAGAGATTTATGATAGTTGGTGGGAAACTTATAAAGAACTGATAAACTAATTTTATATTAATCTCATAATATAAAATTTAATAATCATCATGTAAAAATTTATAAACTTCTTTCATTGTTTTTCTTCCAAGATTTTCAATATCTTTTTCTCTAATAACCAAATCTTCCATTTTTATTATATAATTATATTATTCCTTTATGAAAAATCCAGTATAATATTCCAGTTAGATAACCAAGTACTTCACTCTTTAATGGTGAATCAAATACATATACACATCCTCTCCCACGATTGTAAAGTTTATAGAAAGATTTAAAAGCTTTATGGAATATTAAATGATTACGTAATATTTTACTTTCAGTATTAATAGGTAAACCTTGTATTTCATAAATTATTCTTTCTAATGTTATATATTTTTTAAAAGTAGTCTCATATAAATATCTATAAACTAATGTTGTTTTTATTTCATCTTCTGAATAATTATTATTTTTGAAAGGAGTGGGGTAGTAAAAGTTAACGTAATTAACAATAGTATTTATCATTTTTTTATTAATGACATATATTAAATTTATTATTATATTTAATCTCAAATTTATCTGGTTCAGGAGATTGATCAATTATCATATCATCTATTAGTTTCATTCTATCTACGAATTTTTGTTTATCCCAATCATCTCCTCTAAGTACAGCTCGAAGTTCAACAAGAACTTTTTCATAAGTGGTGTATGCAATTCTTGTCATCTCAATTTTTCTCTTATAATTATTTTTCTTTCCAACTCCAGCAACAATAACACCAGCACCATTTATTACTCCGAGAATAATAGGATTAAGTGTAATTCCGCCAATAATAGTTCCTATTGATACCAAACATATTCCAGTAATTGTAAAAAAATTATCAAGAAATTTATAACTTTTATAAGATTTCTTAAAACACCAATATTTTTTATGGTAGTAACTGTAAAAATCTTTTAGTGTTTTAATATCTGATTTTGATATAGATGGATCTATGTGATTAAAATAAAAAATATCCTTCATTTTATTATTTTATGTATATAATCTTAGGTTAAACTATTCTATATAAGTACCATTTATCTTTTCTTGTAGTAATATTTGATGATGTACTGAAGAGTCAATGTCGTAAAAGTTTGGAGAGTACATAAATTTTTCTATCACTGAATCTTTACATAAAAATTCAAATTCAAGGTTAGCTGAAGTTCTTACAATATTAGCATCTAAGTCTGTGGAATAGTTACTTATATTAACTTTTGTAATATTATCACTAATACTTTCTGTTAACCATAAAACTATTTTTTTCCACTAAAAATAGATGGTATTGCTAAATTTTTTCTTACACTACCAATATTTATGTTTAGAAAACGAGTTATAGATAAATAGTATAAAAATAAAAGTTGTTGTCTTGAATTTGCATTAGACACATCATATTTCTTTATACTAAAATTTTTACTTTTAAAATGAGAAAAAACAATACATAAAGTGTAACTTGTATTTTTAACTGGTGGTTTAAAAGAAATATTATAATCATTTATTCTTAATCCACCTTCTTTTATGTTATCCATTGTTTTACTTGGAAATGTAATATTTTGTGCAGAATTTCCTGTAATAGAGGCTAAAGAATTAAATACAACACCCAATGAAGATTTATTTAAGACATAATTGTTTGAATCGGTAAAGTCAAAAAAATGTTCAAAATATTTTCTATAAACATAATTTTTTATAAAAGGTAAATTTTTATTTACAATTCCAACTGTTGCTGTATTAAACTCATTTACCATTCCAACTGTTGCTGCACTATTATTATTATTTTTATCAAGATTAATGTTTAATATTTTTTTATTATTTGCATTTATGTCAACATTGTATGTAACTTCTGTTGGTTTGATATCAAATGCTGTGTGATAGTCATAAACTTTATCTGGGTCGATATTGCTTACTTTACCCACAATCCCATAAGTAACAAAATAAACTCCTGAAAACTGTCTTGGATAAACAGCCAGGTCACTTCCTTCTTGTGGTATATTAACCAGAAAATGAAGAAAGAACCTATTACCAGTTGTCAACTTTTTAAAATTAACTATTATTCTATGGTAATACATATATTGTGATTGATTTGTTGCATCTATATAACTATGACTGAGTTTTTTTACACTTACATTTTCAATTGATAATCCTGATGAAGTTCCTTTGTCTACACTTATTTGAGATTTATGCCAAAGTTGATAGTCAGTGTTTAATATTTCCAAACATAGTGTGTAATCAACATTAGCGGTTAATCTGTAAAAGTTAACTGACATTTTGTACTTATATCCACCTTGAGAATTTTTGTTTATTTTTACATAAATTACTTTGTGGTTATAGCTATGAAAATTACCTTTTGAAGGAGGTAAGTCTGCTATTTTTGATATAACAAAACTAGTTCCAGTATCTATTTCATCAGTCCATTGTGCTGCATTAGACATAAGAAAAGTAAACTGATCGTTGTAATGACTTGGTTGAACTGCAGTGTGATGAATTAGTTTGTCAGCGTAATCTTTATTTACAGCATCATTGTCTTGGGTTGGATTACTTAAACTAATAATTTTTTTATTGTTCATAATTAAGTTTCCACTCATATAATCTGTTCCATCTTTTTTTAAGTAACCTGTTGTAAATCCTTTATCATCCACATACTTTTTAGTTGCAGCATCTGTATCATTAAACGGTGCTCTTAGACCAATTATAGATTTATTATTCATGTTAAGTGAGTTTAACATTTTATTTGTTCCACCAACATGTAAATACTTTATATCTGTAAAGGCTAATGGTGTTGGTTGTCTGGGACCTGATGGAGTTGGTATATTTAAAATTCTATAATTATCCATATTTAGACTACCTTTCATTGGGTAAGATCCATCTCTATCAAGAAATGTATTGTCTACATATTCTTTTGTAGGAGGTTCTTTTCCATCCAGTGGTGTGCTTAGATTTTTAATTCGATATGTATTTTTCATATCAATGTTTGAATCAATTGTTAGCTTTGATGTCGAGGTGGGTTTATCATCCACATACTTTTTGTTTGCTACATCATCATTTGCTGTTGGTTTAGCAACTTTAATTATTTTATTATTATTCATGCTTAAATTGCCAATCATTGTTTTTGATCCATCTCTATCTAGAAATTTAATATCTGCGTATTGTTTTGTAGCTGGCTCATCTGCATCATTTGGATGTTTAAGGTTTAAAATACGAAATCTATCTTTCATATCTATGTTTGAATCAACTGTTAATATTGATGTTTTGGGTGACCCGCTAGAATTATCATCAACATACTTCTTTGTAGCAGCATCAGTATTAGCAGTTGGTGTACCAACATTTCTTATTTTTTTATTTATCATATCATAATCACCATCAGAAGTAAGATTAAATCCAACTCCTGGTGCTCCTTGAATTCCTTTTGCAAATGAATTTTTTGATTGTTCATTAAAAACTCCCATTTATTTATTAGTTTAGACTACTAGTAAAGTTTTTAGCAATACGTTTTTTAGGCTTATCAATATATAAAAAAGTAAATGGTTTTTTTGTTGCTGTACGATATGTCTCTTTATCAACTCCTAATTCTGATGATATACGATTTGCTTCCCTCGATGATGGAAATTCGTACAGACAGTAATGAGAACAATTTAATCTAATATCCTTTGGAGTTTTGTAAAATGATTGACTTAGGTATATTACAGAACAATTCTTATGACGTCCTTGGATGAAATAATCAATAAGTTGTCTCTGGTTTTTATCACAAACGTAATCATCAAATATCACAAGTTTTTGATTGTCTTCATACTCCATTTCTGTCACTGGAATTATTTCATCATTACTTACATTTAGTATTTCATATTCCATTTTATGACTTAATTTTCTCATTTTTTGAATTAACTTTTGATACTTATCTTGTTCTAAATTACGTGCGTAAAGATATATCTCATCGTAATACAGTAGTGGTTTAATTAACATGTGATAAACCAAATTAGTTTTACCACTTCCACTGTTTCCACAAATTAACATTCTAAAAGTATCTGATGGCATATAAGGAAATAACTGTTTATATTTTTTTTCTGGTTCATCGACACTATCATAGTTTGGTATTTCCATTTCATATAATAGTTATATATTTAATATATAAAAATGGATATTGAAGAGTATAAAAAACTTGCAAGAAATAAAATTGAGGCTGACTCTTTGACTCGTCAGGTGAGAGATGTAATAAAAATAACAAAATGGCAAAAACAAGATATGAGAGAGGGGTTTACAGAAACATTTAAACCACTTATAGAGACTCAAGAGAGTGTTAAAAAAAGTATTGATGAGCAGCAAAACGCAACTTTAGCTCAACTTCAAGCTAATCAACTTGCTCTTACTCAAGGACTTAATCAAAACAGACTTGCTCTTACAGATGGTCTTAATCAAAACAGACTTACTCTTACTAAAGCATTAAAAGATATTAATACAAGTTTTATTCCTAGTACAAGTGATCCTAGTACAAGTGATCCTAGTACAAGTGATCCTAGTACAAGTGATAAAATTAAACAATTTACTTTTAGTAGTGATTCAGTTACTAAAGAGTTAGAAAAAATTAAAGAAGAAGAAAAACAAAAAAAAGAAGAAAAAAAAAGACAAGAGGTTTATAATAAATTTAGTTCATTTGCAGACCAATATTTAAATAATCATTTAAGACAAACTATTCTATCTGAAAAGGGATACAGTAATTTACCTTCTTTTTTTTTGATCGATGATAAATATCTTGATGATACAATTAGTGATGTTGGTATTGATATTACAAATAATTATAAAAAAATTTCACATAAAGTTAATTTAGTTCCTAATAATAGTGGATATGTTCTTGTTAAATCAAAGGCAGTTAATCCACAAAATAAAACAGTAAAAGAAATAGAAGAATATAACGCATTAGAAACTTATTACAAAAATTTAATTAATGTTAAAAATATTTTAATTAATATATTTGGAAAAAAAGGATATGGAATTACTCTCTTTAACAACCCACATCAACTCCTAAAAAGACTTGAACTACTCGGTGGATCAATTCTTGCTGGGAATAATGGTGTGATACCTGAGTTTTCTAAAATAGCACATCTTCTAAACCAAATGAAATTAATTACAAAAAAACAACTAAATGATTTAATAAAAACTTATATAACAATTAGATAAAAATGGAAGAACGAGCTATTCATATTTCTTCAATAAATAGGGAAAAAAGAGGAACAAGCAGACCCGGTGATTTTACTATTAAGTTTAATCCATCTTTGAAACTTGACCCTGAAAAAAAACATCAACTTGCTCTTGATCGGTTGTCCATGACTTACTCTTGGTACAACATTAGAAGTGATTATAAAAACAACAAAATCAAATACACTCATGATGGATCAACCTGGCAAACAATTACTTTTACAGATGGAATGTATTCCTACTCAGATATAAATGATTATATTCATCAGTATATGGAACAAAAATCTCACTCATCAGGTTCAAGTGGAAATAAAACTTATTCAATTAATATAACATTTATACTATCTACTTACAGAGTTCTCATATCAATTGAGGGTGATTATCAACTTGATCTGAGAGGAACAGAATTTGGAGACCTGATTGGATTTGAAAAGAAACTTATTACAAAAACAGAGTATGGAACAAAATTACCCAATATAACAATTCTATTGATGTGTTAAATATTAACACAACAGCAATAACTGATAGCATTGTAAATGGAATAAATACAAATACTATTGCTGTGGTACCAACTGATAATTTAACAAGATCTTTTCCATTTACATTCGAACCTAAAAGACCATTGTATTGCCCTTTATCATCATTTTACATTGATGAAATGAGAGTCTATGTAACAGACTCACTTGGAAGACCTGTAAATTTTAATGGTATTGATTGGTTTATGTCATTAATACTTCACTCGATGAAATAATTTATATTTTATATAAGTATTAAAATAAAATGATGCGACAATCAGAGTTTAAAATGAGATTTGACCCTGAATTGGGAAAATTTACAAGACAACATATTTATGGAGAAGGAATGATGGATATGTTTAAATCATTTGGTAATAAAATATTTGGAAAGACAATGAAAAAAGCTGCTAAAAAGAGTGGTGAAAAATTACTAACAATGTCTGCAACAGAAACTGGTGAATATTCTGGTAAAAAGGCTGGTGATAAAATAGTGCAAATGCTGAACAAAGAAAAGGATGCACCCTCCAAAAAAAGTTCTAATAAAAAAGTTACTTTTAATAAAAATGTTGAAACAATGACTCAAAAAGAGATAGATCAAACAATGAATAACCTTCTTAGTGGAGGTTCAACACGTAAGAGAAAATTATATAATTATTAAAATAAAATGAAGTCTTTTAGAAATCCAAAATATTTAGACAGATATGAAGATGTTGTTTTTGACTTGGAACAGACTTTAGATGCGGCTCCAGCAAATGCTGCACACCAAACTAAAACAGGTCTTAGATTTGTTGCTGATAATACAGGAGAATCCACTCCTTTTGACTGGTATAACGCACGATTATCAATGGATTTTAAAGTTAATAAGTTGGCAGATGGAGGAGCCATTGCAGTTGCTGACCATAACGGAATTGTAAATGGTAGTAACTCATTTATAGAAAAATTAAGTATCCTAGCAAATGGTCGAGAAGTTTATAGTTGTAATTATGCAAATCATGTTGTAAATATTAAAAATCTTCTTGAATATAGTCCTTCTTATGCACAGAGTGTTGCTACAAACGAATTTTATTTTCTTGATACAACAAGAGCCGCAGAGGAAAGGCCTGCTCAAGCAACTTATAATAAAGGTTTTCATCAAAGGAAATTACTATTAGGTGCATCAGCCACAGTAAACTGTGAAATTCCTCTTAATAGATATTCTTTCTTTGAAGCATTGGAAGACAAATTACTTCCAAATACAAAAATTGAACTAAATATCGAAATTGAAAAAGATGCAAATTTAATTTTTAAGGCTGCTGATAATTGTAGAGTTATTATAACAAGACTACAACTTTTTATTCCAAAACTTACGTTTAATTCAGAAGGGCAAAAGATGTATATGGAAAATTATCTTAAACCTTACAAATGGACATATTTGAATGAAGTAGTAGAGCGATCAAATAATACACAACAACAGACAGGTCATTTTAGAATTACAAATGCTATTTCAAAACCACGCCATGTATTTATTTTTGGAATTGATACAGCTAATATTGATTCACAAACAGCAAATCCATTTTTATATGATACTTTTGAACTACCAAATAATGCTAATATATCAAGATGTTACCTGGAAGTTGCAAATGGAAACGAATACCCGGATATTCACTTTAAACCTTCTACAGATATGACAAGAGTTTTTAGAAATGTAATGTCATACGTCTATGCAAATAATGATTATCAAGGTGGAACACTTCTTAACATAAGTAATTTCAAAACTTTATTTCCTTTTGTTTATTTTGACCTAACAAAACAAAAAATGGATATCAAAGATGGTGTTACAAAATTAGCATTTCATTATGAATTATCTGCTAATCCAGACGCTGATTATAATCTTTACGCGCTAGTATTACATGAAAGAGTAGCAGAAATATCACAACAAGATGGAAAACTATTGCTTAGGGCTTGATTAAGTAACAGGCATCGATGATTGCAAAAATTTATATCTTATTTTGTTATTAAACAAAAATTATACGACGTCTTTTGTAATAATTTTTATTGGTTAAAAAAATCACCAGTAATACCACCAGTAATAAAACAAAAAAATTTAATATAAATATTATAATAAAAATGACATCTTATATTGAATATGGAGTAAAACTTACAGATGGACAAAAGTCTAAATTGGCTTCTGCAATATTAAATAAATCACCACTAACTCTTCGTTTAAAACATGGACATCTTCGAGGTTCTGATGAGTTAATGCTTACCCAAAGACAAATTTCTAAAATAAAAAAAGCTATTGCAAATGGCACAGGATCGGATATAAAGATAAGTGAAACACAGATTAGACGTTCTGTAAAACATGGTGGAAACTTATTTACATCACTCGCATCTCTTGGAGCAAAAGTATTACCTTACGCAATAAAAGGAGTATCAAAAGCTGTTCCCGCATTGGCTACTGGTGCTGCCACTGCACTTGGAGAAATTGGATTAAATAAAATTTTTGGAAAAGGAATAACAATACCACATAAGTTTTTCCCAATGCTACCACCTATTGTAAGAGAATTTACACAATCACAAATAAACCAAATTAACAAAGCACATCAAACAGGTGGACGATTAATTATTAAACCAACTCGTAAACAAATAGAAGGAGGATTTCTTGGAACTCTTGCATCTATTGGAATCCCAATGGCAATTAGTTTAGTATCTAAGATGTTTGGATCTGGACTACAAGTAGATAGAAGTAATTCATCCAATACATCAAATGTTTACGTTCCACCTCCTCCATCTACTTATGGTGAAGGTTATCCTTATCACTCACCACCTTTTATTGGTACATGGTCAAACCCAATAGGAATGGGAGTTAAAAAAAAAAAGCCAAAATCCAGGGGAAAAGGAATATTACTAGGAAAAAACAGCCCATTCAACTCAATCCCCATTCTAGGCACCATTTTGTAATTAAACCTTTATCAAACTTTGACCTTATGAAATGGATAAAAAAACTTGGTATTAAACATTTTAGAGGAATATATAGCCGTGATAGACTACCAAAAAATATTAGAAAAGAATGTGGAATAATCAATCTCGATGATATTACAGGTCCTGGCACTCATTGGGTTTGTTATAGAAATATAGACAACGTAGTTGAGTACTTCGATCCATTTGGACTAATAATGCCAAATGAAGCATTAGAATATTTTAATACTTCTGGAAAACAAATAGTTTACTCAATGGATGAAATACAAAATCGCAATACTGTTCTCTGTGGTTATTGGTGTTTATATTATCTGTTTGAGAGACAGAGAGGTAATAGTATTTTAGATGTAATACATAACCCTCATTTTGATGATGACAATAGTGATTTTATAAAAGCATACTTTGGAGGATAAATATAAATAATATAATATAATATTTGTAATAAATATTATATTTATACACATTTTAATCACTATCAACTGGTGTATTCTTTAGTAGTTTAACCTTCTCAACTTTTGTGTTTAAATCGCGAACACTATCAACTATTTCAACAAAATTTAAGTAAATGTCAATAAGACGATAAATTTTCTTCTTTTTATCACTATTTAAACTCAGCCATGAATATTCCTCATTTCTAATTTTTTTCCACATCTCACATTCACTAACCATTAGCACTCTTGAAAGATTATCATTTTTCTTTCTAAGAGACTCCAACTCATTATATATTTTTGATCGCACTTCTTTTTCAAAATCCTTGATTGTTTTAACATCCATATTTTTCTCAATCTCAGAAAAGAATTTAGTCTCCATTTATTATATAAATAGATAATTACCTTTTACAACTTTATTAAGAGTATTTGATTTATCACTTATTTCCATAAGCAACTCAAATATCTTTATAAATCTAGTGTCATTTTCCAATCTAGAAAAATCAGCATATTCATAACTCATGTTTAAGTTATCGTATATCTTTTGTAGTTCACTTTTAAGAAAATTAGATCTAGTAGACATATTTTAGTATAAACATTATATAAAATGAAAGAATCATATTGCATTAAAGATAAAATGGTAACTCCTTGCACAGAACCAAGTGGTTACCAAAAAGATAAAAGAGGTAGAACTCAATTCTTCTGTCATTGTGCAGTTTGTGGGATTAAAAAAGTTAGATACGTAAAAACTGGAACAGCTACTCAAACTGGAAGTGGAAAAAGAAAAACAAAAAAAAAGACAAAAAACTAGTAAGCCCGTCTGAAGGGGCGGGCGTATTTGATACTGTTGTTGGTACAGCAGTTGATGGATTTGTTCATTACGGTTTACCTTGGATGGGTAATAAAGCAGTTGAAATGGGGGGCAGCACTAAAACACGGAATCCGGAATCCGGAAACGGAAACGGAATCACGGAAACGGAAACGGAAACGGAAACAGAAACGGAATACGGAATCAAATATAAATGATAGAAAATTAAAGAATTTCACATTACACAATTTAGTACAATCCAAAGAGAATTTGTCTTAGTTTTCTTGGCAGTTCCCTTAAATACCGTAAAATTCCGAAAATAAGCCCCTCCATGTATAAGCCCCTCCAAAAATAAGCCCCCCAAAAAGGGCCTTTGTAAAAATATAAGCCCCTGGGCTTATTTTCAGAAATTTACGGTATATTCTTGTTATTGTGTCTTGATAAGGTTTGACGTAGTGTGGGTTACTGCACTGCAAGGCCGATCAAAGTAATTTTACGAGTAATTTTTATTCACAAGTTCATGGGTTGAATAATACAGTGAAATATTACTTTTGTGGCTAATTGTCAAGAATAGTAGTAGTTAGCCTCAGACCACACCACGTGATTGTCCCCAAACTGAATACGCCAAACATGACCGACCGGTGACGTGACCACAGTTCCGGTGTTTTAGCAATAAGTTCAACTTTTTCGCCAAGCTGAATACTGATGGAATACTTGTGTACCGGTAATTGAGTTTACGTGGACGTCCGTATTTTTGTTGAAGAGGCTTATTAAACATGGCGCATTATTTTGATGTAATCGGTTGCGGAATCAAGCAAATGCATGCACAATTCTCTCTTCTCTTTGTACTCCACAATGCCATGGTTCTCTTGAGTAAGTTGTCTTGATAAATAAAACTGAACACTGTTGAAGACAACCCAGAAAAGACACTAAGAAAAACTTGACGGCGACGCCTTTCAGTTATATAAACGACGCCTCTGACGATTCAAACGAAGTCTGTCTCCATATAACTTACCTTTTTCTTAAGGCACTAGTTTTTGTCAGTAACGTTTTTCTCCTCGCTTTGCTGTCCCATGAGAATTTTTATTCATTGCCGATAGTGGTATCAAGCGTCTTTTCACCGGAATCGACTCCTCTAGTGATACAGCAGTCTCTTCTCCTCTACTCAGCTAATTTATTCATTTGTGTCTTTTTTTTATCTGTTTATTTATTTTATTGTCATTGCTAATATATATTTTTTCAAATCGATCGCTTGGAACCTTCTTTCACAGATTCCGTATCCGTTTCCGTTTCCGTTTCCGTGATTCCGTTTCCGTTTCCGGATTCCGGATTCCGTGTTTTAGTGCTGCCGTGAAAGGGGTAAATATGGAGCAAGTGAGTTAATGAGAAATAAAAATGTTCAAAAGAAAGCTGTAAACTACGGAATAAATAAACTCACCCCATTTATTCAAGATTCTGTTGGAACAGCAATGGATCAACTGTCAACAAAAGTTAGACCGAATAAAAAGTATAAAACTGATCGATTAGAATTAGATGGTAGATCTGGAAAAGGATTTGATGTTCACAAATTGATTGGAAAACTTCCAAAACCAAAAGCAGGATGGACTCCAGGAAAATATAAGTATATGGGTCCATACAATCCTCTAGAAAAACAATTAAGCTATGATCCTGAAACTGGAAAAGTGACAGATTGGAAAGTTAAACCTTATAACAAAGTTGATGAAATAGCAGCTTATCACGATATTTGTTACGACATGGGTAGAAGCAAAGGTGATTGTGATAAAGAAATGGTAAAATCATTAGACGACTTACCATATGGTGAAATGCCAAAGTGGGGTTCAACTGCTAGATTCTTGATTAATATAAAACAAAAACTTGGACTTGGTTTAAACTCGATTCAGCGTTGAGTAGTGATTGGTCTCAACAATTAGCTGACGAACTTCACAAACCAATCACACGAAACTTTCAAAAGAGATCAGTAGTTTCAAATGGAATTGATGATATCTGGGCTGCTGATTTAGTTGAAATGCAAAAGTTTAGTAAGTGGAACAAAGGGATTAAATATTTGTTAATGGTTATTGATGTGTTTAGTAAGTATGGATGGATTATAGCTTTGAAAGATAAAAAAACTGAAACTGTAAGTAAAGCATTTGATATTGTGTTTAAAAGTAAACGTAAACCTCAAATGTTATGGACAGATAAAGGTTCTGAGTTTATAAGTAAAACGTTTAAAGATTTTCTTAAAAGTAAAGGAATCAAGTTGTATCATACTGAAAATGAAGAGAAATCTAGTGTTGTTGAGAGATGGAATAAAACAATGAAAAACAGAATGTGGAAGATGTTTACTGTAAATAACAATACTGTTTACTGGGATAAGATAGATAAACTAGTTGATGATTACAATAATACTATTCATTCTAGTATAAAAATGACTCCTGTTGAAGCAAGTAAAAAGAAGAATAAGCGTAAAGTTTGGTCTAATTTGTACGGTGATTTGATTTACTTAAAACCTGGTAAACCAAAGTTTGCAATTGGTGATCGTGTTAGAATTTCAAAATATAAAAGGCGAGTATTTGATAAAGATTATACACCAAACTGGACAGAGGAGATATTTGTAATTGATAAAGTTCTTCCAACAAAACCTATTACGTATAACATTGTTGATTTGATGGGAGAAGAGATCAAGGGTTCTTTTTATGAACAAGAATTACAGAAAGCAAAACAACAGACGTATAGAATAGAAAAGATTATCAGACGAGATAATAAGAAAAAAATGGCATTAGTAAAATGGAGTGGTTATCCTGATAAATTTAACTCATGGGTTAGTTTAAAAGATTTGGTTGATTTTTAATACAAAATAATGTATTAAAAATAAATACTATTATTACTCTTCATCACTAACTTTTTCAAGTAATGCTTCAAGACTCTCACTCTCACTCTCTTCCTCTTCAATTGCTAGTAAAGACTCTCTAGGTTTGAGTGGTTTAACATAGCACTCATGTACTTTTATTTGTAAAGATGTCACAGTTTTACTTATGAAGATTCCTTCAATTATAAGAGCCAATTTAACATTACAGTATTGATTAAGATATTTAAAAGGATTTAGATCACGACCACCCTTTCCCTTAAACAAAGACAAAATTTTTTTTGTTTTTTCTGAGTAAATAAGTTTTGCATAAAGAACTGGTGCTGATGATTCATCAACTTTTGTTTTCTTTTTTCCTTTATTGTCTGTGTATTCTATTTGTTTATGGTAAAGTGGTGAAGATAAACTTGATGCCATATCAGGACCATATTCATTTTCTAAATATTGTTGTGATGCAGTTGTTATATTATTAATAACATCAAAAAATTCTTTTTCTTTAGTACTGGGTTCACTATCGCGAGACCAAAGACATACTGGTATTGAGTAACCTACTAACTTTTTGGTATCTTGGTTTTTCTTCTCATTTACTCCAAAAGAGAAAAGAACTGGAGTTTCGATTACAGGTGGACCTTTTTTCTTATTTGTATACTTAATCTCAATTGGAATACGTTTATATTTAATTTTGCTATCTTTTACTTTGTACTCTTTGCTCTCATTAAAGATAATATTTTCTTGGGTAATATTTTCGTAACTTGACAACTGCATTTTATTAATATTTAGTTAATCCTTAAGCCTCATTTAAATATTCAAATCTGTATTTATTCCCATCTTTTTTTGAAGTAGCTGATTTACAGTATATATACTTATCCTCACAAATCATTTTAACATGACCTGCATTAATTCCTAATAACTTGTTAACTGAGTATAAACTATTGTAAATCACTTCTTCATTTGTTAACAGTTTAATTGCCTTAACTTTTTTTATATTTTTATGATTATCCTTAACAAAACTATAATCTCTATTATTTGCTGATTTTTTATTATTTTCACTTGTTGTTACTACTTCCAAATTTTCTAACCTATTATCTTTTCTATTAAAATTAATATGATTAATGTATTTATCACTTTCTATCACCCCATAAAAACACTCATAAATAAATCGATGTATAAGATAATTTTTTACTTTATTTTTTGATACAGATATACAGAATCTCAAATAACCATTATTATTAATATTTCCTAACATAGGTTTTCTTATTCTAACATTCATAATTTCACCATATTTATTTGCTGCATATTTTTCATAAATAGGGTGAGTATAAAACTTTTTATTATTTTCTAATATGAGAACCATTTTATATTAAATTTTATTTCTTTAAACATAATATTTATTTTTTAGGCCAAAGTAAATTTACTGACCAGAAGTTACTCGATTCTGGATTAGTATAGGTTAATTCTCCCTTTTTATTTTTAATCTTCATAGCACGAGACAAATATTTATCTCTTCTCTCTTTATCCTTGTGAATAGTAAAGTCTGGATATTTAGGTGACCCAAAATGAACTTTCTTTCCACCTGGAAGTGTAGCCATGTATTTACTATTTTTACGTGTTGAATAATCAAGTGATTCAGCACCAAGTTTTTTAGCATTTTTGGTTAATCTTTTAAAATCTTGTCCTTCAAGAATATAAACTGGATCCTTATCATGATGATAACCATCATCAACTATAAATTCCAAATCCTCTTTTGTAGGAGTAGTTTCTTTCGATTTTGATTCCATTTTTTTTATTTAACTGATTATATTAATTCTTGTTGGAAATATCCTCTAAACTTTTTTCGTTTAACACATATTTCTTTACTTGTTCATAAAACTTTTCACGGTCTTTCTCAAGTTCGATGTTATCAAACTCTTCTGAATATAACACTTCATAAAATTCATCACTGTTAAATATTTCAGGTTTTACCAGCTTAATCTTTTTAAGAATATTTTTAGTTTGTTTTACTTCTTCATTTTGATACTTATCTTCGGATGAAATAAAAGGATCTCCTCTATCTATTTCATCTAAAAACTTAATCTCATAACGCTCTGTGTCTTCCATAGGAATGGTTATATTAATAGTTTTTCCATTTTCATCAATTCCATGAAATGTTGGTTGGTCAGGTTTCCTACAAACATATTGATACTCTTTATTAACAAAAATAGCATCACTTCCATTAATTTTTTTGATATATTTATGTTCATCATAAAATAAGTAACCAAATCTTTTTTTCATATATCGTAAATGTAGTAAATCATCATCTATAAATTTAGCAACATCTTTCCAATCTGAAAAAAAATCACCTTGTTTAATCATTTCCATCATCCATTCAAACTCATTATTTAAACGGCAATACATTTTTTTATTATTATTATAATTATATAAATAAAAACTTGTAACATAAAATGTTATAAGTTTAAAAATTATCACTATCACTATCACTATCACTATCACTATCACAATATTCTATTAAATTAATCTTATCAAAAAAACAACAACCAACTTTGTAATCAGTAACAAATATTGTGCCTTCGTAACATAATAAACCTGTTGCATTTTTAAACAAACCATCCATTTCTTCAATTGCATCATAATAAATTTCTTTTACATTTATTGTTTTAACATTATTAAAAACTTCATTTAAATCAATTATACCATCTTCCACTGATTTAACTGTTTGTTTAATATTACTATCAATATTTTTTAATATTTGGTAATCTTCTTCACTATCAAATATTAATCCTCCAACTTTGAATGGATTACAATTATTTGATTGACTTGTTTGATTGTTTTTTGATTTAAAACCCATTATATTTTGTTATATTTATTTCTTTAAATCAAATTTATTTTTCTGATTCACTTTCACTATCACTACTTTATTATACAGTAGTTAGTAAATGATGACATCCCACTCACTCACTTTTATTTCTAACTCTTCGAGCAATATGAGCGACTACTTGAGAACGAATGGAACAATACGAATGAGTTGAACGAACTGAATGAACTGAATGAAATGAGTGAGATGAGTGAGATGAGAGAGATGAATGAAATGAGTGAGCGAAGCGAACGAATTGAATGAAGCGAACGAATTGAATGAAGCGAACGAATTGAATGAAGTGAATGAAGTGAGTTTGACGAATGAGTTTTGTGAAATGAGTGAACAAGAGAGCGATGTTGCGAGATGAGTTAGAAATAAAAGTGAGTGAGTGGGATGGCATCATTTACTAACTACTACCGTAAAATTCCGAAAATGGGCCCCTCTATGTATAAGCCCCTCCAAATATAAGCCTCCCAAACCGGTAACGTAAAAAACCCTTCGTTAAATCACCCCTCCAAATATAAGCCCCTGGGGGCTTGTAACTGGAAAATTGCCCTCAAATACAAAGTAAAAGAAAGCAAAAACGGTAAATTTACTTCCAACTATAAGGCTAATCGATTTTGAGACGCAAATTCCCCTCCGTAGATAAGCCCCTCCAAAAATAAGCCCCTCAAAAAGGGCCTTTGAAAAATATTAGCCCCGGGGCTTATTTTCGGAATTTTACGGTAAACTGGAAACCGTCCAGGGGAAGAAGCCAAGAAAATGAACTGTTATAAAAGACTAATATATAGACAATTTCCAAATCTCAGGACTTTGTGGCCCACAGTTTTCATGGATAATAGAAAGACGTATTTCTATTATCCATGCAGTTTCTAAGTTGTCGAAACACTTCACGCACCTTTATGATAAGAGCTTGTATGGAGACGCCATATTGGTGGACAGAAACTATCCACCAATGACCAATATATGGCCGCCGGAAATCAACAAAAACGTCTGGAGGTCACTTTTTCTATAAAAGCTCTTCCTTTTCACTCGAGAGCTAGCATACGTGCGCATAAACACGTCTTTTAATACTTGAAATGGTTAAACTGCTGAAAATCAAGAGGAGAGACTTTTTTGAATGAGAAATCTTTCCTATTTTGGTGTCAAGCACTGTGAAAGCTCGGAAGTTCAAATTGCTGTATTTTCGAAATGAAACAAGCTTCGGGGATGGAAAATGGGCGCAAGAAAAATTCCCCTCGCGTGTCTCCCTCGCGTGCGCCCGTTCTTTCTTGCGCCAATTTACTTCCTACTTCCTGCTACGCAGGCTAATCTCGGAGAAAGTTCTCATGTAGAAAAAAATTCTGGGTGTCTTTTAGTATTACTTTTATGTCTATCACCTTTGCGTAATGTATCAGTCATTTCCAAACGTGATGATCGCAACTATTTTCTCTTTTGAGCAAACCACTGAGAAACGATCTTGAGTAACGTTATTTGACTTCTGAGAAGTCTTTGAAATGTAACTCGATATAAGAGTTATCTAAGAAAAAGTTATATAATATAACAGTTTGTTTTTGTTTGTTTTTTTTTCGACATATGGTGAGACTCATTAAACGTGACCGAGTAAGATAAGAAACCCGTGATATGACGTTTGAAACACACTTCCATGACAACCACCTTGTTAAACCTTTGTTTAACGAATTCTCAAAACTTTGTTATTATTTCACTTCGTTCAATTTGTCAAATGTTGGCGAATTTTTCTGAAGCTGAATTTTAAAGGACTGTTGTTTTGCTAAGTTGTTAAGCTTGTTAAGACGTGACATTTGTATTTTTATAACTCCGAGGAGTGCAACAACCTTTGGAATAAATACGTTACTTTGTTACAGAAGTTAGTTTTCTAGGTTACATTAAAAAAAGTTATTTTATACTGACTCGCACGGTTGGCATGAGACTCACATGTTGACAAGCTGGCTCGCATGCATATCATACACACATAAACACTCGATTGGCCGCCCTGGGGGCAACCTTTTATCTGTTATTTTATGCGAGAAACCTGTTATTTTGTGCGAGTATTAAAACGAAGAGACTAAGCTTAAGGAAACCGTCGAAGACTATTTTATTACTTGAACAAATCAAATTATATAGCAGAAATACGAGGCATAAGAGAGAGTAGCAAAGGGAAATCATCACACTTCTAAGAAGATAAATCACGTTTGACATGCATAACTGATTGCACAGATGACGTTGCATTCCGCCAGATAAAACCTGTGCTACCATTATAAGAGTGATTTTGAGCCCCAAATTCTTCAAACTGTGAACGTGCTATGCCAAAACTGTTTGGATTTTCTGAATACTTTTAACTTTCATCAAAGTATATCGAATTGACTAATATTTCAACAGCAGGAAAGAAGAGCCACTTTAAAAACAATGAGTATATTGGTTCTGTGCTTGAAACTGTGGCCTAAGCCGGTAAATGCACGTACACGCACTATTTGAGTTTCTGAATTCCACCGTAAGTGTGGCGACCAGTGATCAGAAATCGAACGATATCTGGCTGAACCGCTAGGGCAAAAATGATAGAAATGTGTTTTCTTTGTTTATTGTTTTTAAACTGCATAAATTGAAGTGGACCACAGACGTCACACAAGAGACGGCAGCTGGCTGAGCTATTTCGATTCAATACTGGATAGGTTGCTTTTCAGTCACGTTAAAAGCAAATATTTACTTTAAGTTTAAGTAAACCATACGTACCAGTAACTCGACGAACGACAATTCTTCTGTGGCTACGAGAATGGCAGAAACCTCCTTAGTTTATTTGCACGAGGTAAAAGCTTGCAAAGAACAACAGGCATGGGGCGTTGACTGAAGTTGTCGTAAAGGCAGAAGTACGACCACGTGACCAAAGGTAACGACGGGCAACCGAGTAGGCTTTTTCACTGCTGGGCACTCAGTCACACAACAGCCTACTTGAAGCCAAGTTTCAAGGATTTCATGGGAATTTATCGCCAGATCGATGAAACGGTTAAAATGCACATCATCATCATGAACAGCCATTAAGGTGTACATACCTCATAAACGGTGCATATAGGACCGGAAACAGAAAGAAAATAACACAGACACAACTCTTTATGAGGTCTTTACACTTAAATGGCTGCTTTTTGTGCATTTTAACCGTGTTATCGATCTTAAGATAAATTCCCAAAAACAAATCCTCCCAATCTGGCAACCATTCTGTGTGCCCTGTGACTTTTTCATAGTCAGTGTGATTAAGTTATGAAATACGCCCTCTTAGTATAGGTCCGTACAAGTCTAAAAATTCAACAACTACAGGCGATGATATACACCGCTAGTTTTCCCCGCTACCGGAGAAGCCCCGTGTTATCTCAAGGTTATTATATTACAAACAAATAAAAGACACCTCAATTCGAGTTCTTAGTTACATGCAATGGTTCATTACAAAATCCATCTTTGCGTGTTACTAAAAAAAAATCGCAAATCAAGCTCAACAATCAAGAGGGTCGTGAAGGGGGGTACCAAATCCCAGTTCCCAGCCTAAATTTGGCCCAAATCCCAGTTCCCAGTCAGGTCGTCGTTGTTAAGTCCCTGGTATGTTCCAGGGGTCGGGTGACCAGGATTTCAATTGGCCGATACATTAAAGAAATACTTCTTGAACTGATGTTACTCACTTCATTCACGTGTCAACATCCGGAATACAACTCAAGGAATTCGGATCTCACTGACGATTGGAATCCGGAATCCAAGTTCCACTGACAAAGAATCAGGAATCCAGCACCTGATTTCCAGAATCCACAACTTGCAATTCAGAATCACAGACTGTTTTGTTAATTTTTCATTGGTTTTACTTTCTCAAACGCATCAATCAATTGAAAACCCGGGCAGTTTCCGGCCCCCAACTCTGGGACATAGCGGGGATTTAACGACGCGTTGGGCCCCAGGAAGTGGGGAAATCGACATATCTCTTACCAAACTCGCCTTGCATTCTATATTACGGAACTGTAATTGGCGTTTCAAGGTTTACCTTTTCTGTAAAAAATGTCTAAGAAATTTTAGAGCCGTCATCCGTCATCCTACATTTTCGAAAATTTGAAGTGATATGATTTTCGTATTCGCCCAGATCCCTGCACAAAGGAACGAAAAAGGGTAAGATCTTTTAAAGTATCCGGAAAAAACAAGCCACTAACGTGACCCACTCTTTTTATTTGAAACGCGTGTCTTTGATATGTTACACGAAACTATACGTATGTACAACGCGTAATGTATTTGAGAATAGTTATAAAACATACCGTTACAATTTAAACATCAGTAAGGTTACTTATATACAGTATATAAAACAATGTATTGTAATCCCGCGAAAATAAATTTCATTAAATCATGGACATTTCAATTCAAGACGCATAGCAGGAAATAAAAACGCAACGAGGAAAACCTTTCACGGCGGCATCTTGCAGCGACCAGCATGTAGGTGTTGACTCTTTAAATTAGTTCAAGGATCATTTTTACACGCGGGATCTCTGAATTGTGGCGCTGTCGGATCTTACAGCAGTATATAAATTTCAAATGAAAACAATGAAATATCTGAATTCAGCGCGTTTGGAGCTCAAAGAAAACTGTTTCGATGAAAAGAGACAGACCTGTTCAGAACTAGAGCCGTCATATTCAGCCTGAAATCTTATGAAAGGGAAATTGTGAGTTACGTTAGAGATGGATTCTGCAGGATTCTGGGTGTTATTACGTTGAAGTAAACTAGGCTACAACCAAAATAATAAAGAATATTTTCACTCTCAAGCATCACGCGGTGAGTTGTCTTCCGCGACTTAGTTTGAATCAATTGGCTTGTGTTCTTCAATTAGTTCCTCGCTTGGCTTATTAACTCTACTTGGCTCGTTTTCTTCACTCGGTTTATCATCACCAATTGGCTCGTTTTCTTCACTTGGCTTTTTATCACTATTTATCTCGTTTTCTTCACTTGGTTTATAGTCATTAATTGGTTCGTTTTCTTCACTTGGTTCATCATCTCTACTTGGTTCATTTTCTTCAATTGCATTAGTATCATTAATTGGTTCAATTTCTTCAGTTGGTCTATTGTTATCACTCGGTCTGTTCTCTTCGCTCTGTTCGTTCTCTCCACCCGGTACAGCCTCGTCACTAGGTTCGATTTCCTCTGGAGGAGTCTGAAAAATTACAAGATTTACACATTCAAGTCTTTTTTTATCTCCTGATCGTGCGGCCTGACATAATGCCCCCCCCTTTTTTTTTTGGAGCTGGCTTGCATATCACAGAGATTCTATCTTTGGGACATCTGATTCAGACTTAGGTACAACCGGAAAAATAAAAGAAAGAAAAAGGGTAGGGGGTGGGGGGGAGAGTAAAATGTCTTCATTCGGAACGACGAAAGCAAAGATCGCTGAATGAATTATTTGCCGCTCAGTGTCGGACGAACTTAATATGGCGCACTGTTTCAAAGTAGCTAGTACAAACGCTGATCTTCTACCATATCTAATTCATCAGCTTGGTTCGCCGGCACACAAATGACGTGGCGTTTGGCGAGGGGCAGCGTGATTAAACGGTTAGAGCGCTGGAATTGTAACCCGGACGCCCAGAGTTCAATCCCTGCCCAAACAGCTTAGCTGGATTTGTTCTCATTGTTAGTTCAACATTTCAGTCACGCTTGTAAATGGCCAACTGATTTGCCTCCGGCCAGTTAAGATTCTTAACCTTGTGGGTCGCAATAAAAACTATTGGTTTACCAGTAATTGTGCTACTCCTATGGAATCATACATATTTTTGAAAGAGGCCTGACACGCTGACTTGAACCGAGAGTTACTTCCCGACTTAAGACTTTGTTCTCTGGGCAATTTTCATTGACAGAGATACGTTTTGGTGAGCGTTTCTAATTCCTTTCCTTCACCACATCTCAATCCACTGAGTCGTTAGACAATCAAACAAAAACAACGAGATCAAACAATCTTATAGAAGTACACTCAAAGCGATAGCCAAAGATATACCATGAAGTCACACTTCCGTCAGGAGATCTGAGCTTAGCACCATTTTAGAGTGTATAGCTGATTACCTTTCAGGGCTACAAAGCTTTTTTTCTTTTATACCTCAAGAAAGCAAGGTGCAAAACAAAGCTAACTTTTTACAAACCTTTCCTGTGGCGTCTTATTCGGAGAAGTGATGACTGTGATTTGACGAACGTGCCTTCTTTCTGAGCTACCTGTCACATTAACCGGCTATCACTGTTAAAACTGAGCTAATGATAACACTGACCTAACGCTAATATTGGGCTACTGTTAATACTTAGCTAATACATGTACTCTGTTGATGTTAGTAGTGAGCTAATGTTACTAGGGCGGGAATGTTAATACTGAGCTGATGCTAATACTACGCTAATGTTAATACTGTTCTGATGCTAAACTAAGCTAATGTTAATACTGAGCTAGAACAGATATAGCGCTGATATTAATTATAAGGTAATGCTACTGGCGTGTGTGCTATAGCCAATATTGAGCTCATACAAACACTGAACTGAGCAGGAACCTGACCTGACATGTTGATGCTAAGTTGATAGTAATATGGAGCACATGCTAACTCTGAGCTCACGCTGATACTAATCTAGTGTCCATATACCCAAGCTCACGTTAATGCTGAGGCTGAACGCTCTTTTTCAGTTGAGCGACGTGGGTCGAAAACATTTACTTCGGCCAATCAAGACATAGAATGCACTCCAATAAACCAATCAAACTTTGAAAGCGTTTGAAGTACGTGCATGAAGCTGATGTAAAGCGCGGAATGTGATAGTCACGATTCGTGTCGGCTTCTAGAGCTTTCTAAACGATTCTAACTTTGAACAGCAAAACAACACGCAATTCCTTACCAAATCGTTATTGTCCTCAATAATTTCCTCATCCTTAACTTCTTCGCTTTGCCTAACATTCACACTCTCATCTCCATCATTCTGGTTTACGTTTTCTTCAATTTCTTCGTCCTCGACTTCTTCAGCGGGCAGTTGATCTATTGGCTTGTCCTCCAGGGTTTCTTCAAAAGGAAAATGAATTGCAACATAACGTTAAGGCATCATACGTGTCGGCAAGAAACAATCCCACGATTTCACCGTCACAACTGTCGCATTCATGATTCCTTTCGGCGTTAGAGAACAGAACGATTTTCGTATGACCTTAAAAAATGGTTTCGGTAAGTTTTCGTTATTTGTTTTATCAGCCAATGGATGAAAAGATCAAAACAAGGACTCTTCGTTTTCCCGCCAAAGAGAAACCTAATATGGAGAAGGCATTGTTTGATTGGCCAACCGTGTTGCAGTATGACGTCAAAGCGAAGTATCGATTGATTTCTAGAAAGTTCCCGGGCATGAAGGTTTTTCACCCGAGCGTTCGCTCAACCAAACAAAAGCCACGCGTGTTTGTATCCGTTCGATAAACCAATGAAATCGCTCTATTTCCGTTCGTTCGCTGTTTCTGTTTTGTTCGCGCGTTTTCACTTCAAGCTCACACGAAAATCGCTCTAATACGATATGAAGGTGGTTTTACTACTCTCCTATAATAATAGATGAATGGTTATAGTTACCATTCATACACGGTATACAGTATGTTACGCGCCTTACCAGCCACAGGCGAAATTGTTTTTTAACAAGTTACGTACCTCCCGTGTATGGCCTGACTTACGCATTATTTTATCCAATCAGAAGTCAGCATTCACGCAACTTGAAGTAAACCGGATTTATAGCAAGGCAGGTTTGAGCGTGGGTACTTAAACGCGCAGCATCGCTTTTCAACTCGTTTTGGAGAAATATTACAAAACACGTTTCACGTTTTTCTTGCCTATTATGAATAAGTTCACAGTACGGGGCACTAACCTCGGTCATCTTGTATTTCCCCTGCAGCGACCTGGTGCTCACCACTCGCTTCATAAACAGAGGGTTTTACTGAAGAACAAAAATGTGGGTAAAAATCAGTGGATGGTCAGCATGAAAAGCCACTCGCTGTGATAAAATTAACAGCGTTTCCAACATTACAAGACAAGATACTCTAGACTAAACTTTAGATTCAATGACGAGGACCACTAAGAGGACGATATTTGACTTATTTACTTTTTTTTTTTTTCGTATTCTTAAAAAATACACCCCGGAAAGCCTCATTGTACTTTTATCAACAGAATAGTTAGCACGGTTATTTTTGGTGAAGGAAGATTGCAAAATGATAAAACTTCTAACATTTGATAACTTATTTTCGTTACTACGACATTCTTGCTAAGACCCATAGTAGAATGACGACGGCCGTTGCGTTTTCTCGCCAAAATGACGCTGGCTCACGCAAGCGCAATACTTAGTATTGAGAACATTTCACCCTCGTAGTCGTCCCCGGTTGTTTACCATTTACAAAAAAAAATTCCGAAAAATGCGGTTGGAAAGTACACAGAACACGACTTTTTCGGTCGTTCCAGAGGAAAAATTTCCTGAACGGATCAACGGAACATTTGAAAAGGTAGTCCTGGAACGACCCAAAAAAAACTGTTCCAAACGTGTTCCATTTGTTCAAAACCATCTTTAATCATCTTTGATACCAGTTTCAGGCCTTCGCGGCCGTTTTGGGGGAAATGGAACTGATTTATACAAATGGTAAACACGATTCCGGCAGGAAATTTACCAGTCCTGAATTTTGCTTACCACTTGCCTTAATCCTGAACCGATCAGGTTGCCCTTGAAAGTGGTAAACAAACTCCGACTTAGAATCTAAAGGTCTGTTAAAACGCTGCACGTACCATCAGCTGAGCCGCTCCCTTGTCTTTCATTGATGATTTCTTCAAGAGGGACCCCATTGTCTCCCAGGACATCAGCAGTGTCCTCTTTAATAGTTTCATCTAATGGGATTTCTTCTATGTCTTGTTCTTGTGAAGAGTCCTTCCTTGCCGCGTAAGACCTCAGTGGTTTATCTTCAACGAGTTCTGAATTGAGGACTGATTCTAGCGTATCTTCAAAACTTCGAAAATTTTCGACTTCTCTTGGAGATTCAGGGGACGAAACGCTTTTAGCATCTCTTAAAGAAACGAGCGCAGGTATCGTCTTGTTCTGGATATAAAATAAGGATAAGATTAAAGAAATTGAAACAATCGCCTTTCTATGGTGCAATTAGCCCTCATTAAGGTAATCGAAGACAGTCACTGAAGATTGGATTCTGGATTTCGGATTTCTCGTAAGTGGAACTTGGATTCCGGATTCCAATCGTTAAAATGTAAAGGCTTTCTTTCCTCAGGGACAAAGGAAACTGTCCGTAATAAAGAGGTGTCCATAAAGCGGGTTTGACTGTACATTAACTGATGTGCGCCGTTTAATAATACATAGATTTAGCCCGGGCTAAAAGCGAAACTCTGGTTAATAATATGTGTAAACAAAAAAAGTTAAATCGTGTAATGCTAAACGGGGACGACAATGAAAATGGCTTCAAGACTAATAGATCTAATTGGCAAAAAAACAAATTGCACGTGCAGCACACTTTTTCTTCTCATTAGCAAAAAACAAATTTGCACGTGCAGCTTTTTTGTCTTTCCCTTGCCGTTGTTTTGCACGACTACAACGCTGTTTTGTACGACCAAAACGTCAAACTTCCTAGTTACACATTATTTTTATGGAGAAATTGTTGCATGTGCTTACCCAATATTTTCTTTCCTGTGTTCATGTTCGCTTTTATTTTTCACTGCCGCTCATTTTCACCTTGCTGACCGCTAGCATTTCTCATTTTCGCACCGCCGCTTTGAATTTCCATGTTTTTCTTCCCAAGAAATTCGTCTCCTTTGTATTCAATAACTCGCTCTAGCTCTTTCTCTGTTATCCACGTTAGTGTAAACATAAAAAATAATGCCGAAAAAGACGCGACTTTTTTCTTTCTAAAAGTCCGGGCGGCCATGTGATTTCCCTCCAAATAAAACCTTGAGTTGCATTTGGGTTCCCATACCTGTTGATTGAGTTATTTTACATTGGCATACCCGTGGTGCGGACGGACGGTCGCTCGCTGTGCGGTCACGTGATTACCAAATTTTCTCGGATGGGTAGATTACCACATTTCCTTAGCTATGGAGCTCCGCTAAAAAAATGCTTATTTCTTATTTCTGCTTATTTGCAGACTTCTAAAGTCAAATAGGAAAAGGCGAACAATTTTGAGTTAGTGTTCAGTAAAGTGAAAAAAAAATTGTGTAATTCCAGTGAGTAGTCACGTGAACAGCTCAGAGAGAGTTCTTGTCTTCTGTTTCAATATAGTTGCAAATTCTCTCTCACTCCGTGAAACAAGGTTGCGTGCAGGTAAGCTTTCGTTTACGCATATACTTTAACATATTGTTCCCTGAAACTGCATATTTTCACTTAGGTCTTTCCTTTGATATAATTTTTTCCATGAGAAACTCCAAATTTTGTAATGCTATCGTTTAAAAGCCATACTAACAAGTATATGTATCCACTATGGCGGCGCAACATTAACACGTGTTCCATCGTGGTCTGTGTAAAATTTGCGTTCTGTAAATATTTTATTGTGAAGAAAGTAGCGAAGACAAATTAATTAGAAGGTGCCAAAATAGAATACATACACGGTAAAAAAGAGAGAGAGAGAAAAAAAACCCGTAAACATTCATGCGTCTCCATGCTACACTGTAAGCCCTACATTGTTTAATCACGATGTTGGTGAAACATTTCTCTGAATACCTCGCAAACAAAAGTACACACAGACCTGAAATTAGGCAAGGTTTTTGACGTATTGGTCTTTTATCACCCCTTATATTGTGAGTTTATTACAGTCAAACGTCGTAAATACAGACACAGAAGGGGCCATAGACTTGGTACAAGGCGACCTCACGAGTTTGGCGAGCGAAGTGAGCTTTTTTAGGTTTCGAAGCTGCCGACCGAGCGAAGAAGTTCTGACGAAAGACTTTTGAAAAGTCTAAGGGGGCCATAAAAAGTGTGCCTATTAACGAGGTGTCCGTATTGAGCGGGTTGAATTTAGAGAAAATGTAAAGGCTTTCTCTCCCTAGGGATAAAGCAAACTGTCTGTAATAATGAGGTGTCCATTTTAAGTGGGTATCTGTAAATGACTGCAAATGGGTTTGGGTTTTATTTTTGAAGGCAAGTCAATGATGGGACTCTCTAACAGGGTGCATCAAAAAATAATAACTACAACAATAATAAAAATACTCACATGATCCTCGTCATCAGAGACAATAGACTTCTTTTTCCTTCCTCTCTTTGCACCACCTCCCTACAAGTATAGGACAGAATGATACAGAGGCCCACCTTAATTTGTTTCCAAGGAGCAAGCTCTCTCTTCAGTCTTGGGTTTTAAAGGGGGAGGTGTGAGCAAGTAAAAATTTATGCATGCTGTACCCCTCTAACAAGTGTACAGCTGCCCCTTCGCATCAAAAAACAATTCGATTTTGTTTGAGGGAAGGGGGCGACTGACACAGAGTATACCCCTCAAAAGCCCCTTCCCCAAGACCACACCTCAAAAGCTTCAAGGAGTTAATGAACACTAGTCTTTTACTATTGAACCCTTCTCTAGTCTCTTTGACAAAAAAAGGCTCCAAACTTTAACACTTAAAGCCCCAATACCCACATGCAAATTCTCCAGACTCATCTCCATAAATTTTTTGAAAAAAAAACTAGTAGAGAGAATTTTAGTTAAGATCGAAGCACATCCCCCATAGTGATCATTTTACAAATTCTCACATCCTTTTCTCATGAGATGTATAATTTTGTTACTGTTAGGAAAAAAAACTGATATTTGTCACACTTGGAACTTAAAGGGTTTTAAATCACTTCTGACTTACAGCTTTTCTGAGTGGTTTTATTTCTGCCACTTTTGGTTTGGTGGAAGCTCTGTTGAGAGAAAGAGTAACACTTGAGTAAAGGTCGGTACACACTAGGCGACAAGTTGCAGCAACATGTCGTGGTGACAGATCACTCCAGGTGTACATGTCAGGCGACTAGTTTTAGCAACACGGTCAGGTGACATGTTGCAGCGACAAATCGCTTCCTGTGTACTGGAGAATTTTTTTGAAAATATTTGTCTATGCAACAGAATTTTGTCGCTGCAACAAGTTGCAAAAAATCAAATAGGACTGAATTTGTGCGACTTGTTGCAGCGACAAAATTCTGTTGCAGCAACAAAGATTTTCACAAAAATTCTCCATTACACACGGAGCGATTTGTCGCTGCAATGTGTCACCTAGTGAGTACCAACCTTAATGAGGTTGATGTAGAAAATTCAGAAAGGGCCACACTTGCCAGCTATTTTATCTTGGTGAGAATTCTTTACAAACAGAAAACTTCACAGAAAAAAGGAGGGCCGTGGTTTCCCTTGGACCACCCTTTAATGTGTCCATGATTATATTTAATAACTATTAATAATTATTCATTTTTCCTTTTTTATTCTTTGAAGTAAAGCTAAAACAAAATAGGAAAGAATTTTTTTTAAAGAATTAAAGATGTTTTTTAAGGACTGAACAAGGACTTTTAAGTTAAAACTCAATAATCTTTAAGATTTTTTGTGTCATTGGTTTTGTTTTGTTTTTTTTTTTCAAACACTCACACAGTTTTATTGCTCAATTGTTTCAACTTTCACTCCAAAACAGTGTACATTGTATATTCATTTCTTAACAAAAAATATTGAAATAGACAGATTTAATACCTTCTTGGTGTTAGCTGGGCAGCAACTCCCTGATCATTATAGCAGACAGATTTATCAAAGCTGTAATGAAACAAACAAACAACAACATCAACAACGAGGTAAAGTTAATGACCTAGCTAATTTCAAACGACCCAATGAATACTTTGGATGTGTTTCTGTTTTGTTTGATTGTGACATGTAGGTTTAAATATATGCATTATAAACAGCATAAGCTCTCTAGATGAGCCCTTTGCGCTCTTGGATGAAATGTTAAAATAATAATGATAATAATAATAATAATAGTTATAATAATTTACAAATTTACTGTAGCACCTTTTAACATAATTAAAAATTATCAAAAGCGCTCTACAGTTTAAAATTTATAAAATGAATCTATAAATATATAAAACTGATAAAAGTAAAAATCCTGATAAAAATACATAAGTAAAATAAATATTGTCTAAAAATAATTAACAAAAATAATACATACAATCTTTCCCTTCCTACTGCAACATATTGGCCATTAGAATCAAGTTGAGATGGTTCTGTGATTTTGTGACCATCCACAGTAAACAACCTTAAACATGAACGGAAAAACAGAAAATCATCACTTTTGATTAACTTGTACCTAATCCGCACTCCCCAGCCCACATCAAAAAGAAAAGAATTTAAGACTGACACAAAAAAGATACAATAGTGTACAAAAAAGGAAGGTACACGCATGGGTGCGTGGTTGCCCTCTCTCCCATCTTTATTGGAAAGACCGAGGAATTTCCCTGGGAAACTTAACATCTTGGGGACCCTGAAATAGAAAAATTCTAATCAGTGCATTTTGAGCAACCAGGGAAACAATTTTGGCTTGAAGAACACAATTTTTATTTACCGGTTAGGGGTACCTTGAGCTCTATTACCTTTATGATTTAAAAATAAAATAGCAATGGCAAATTTCTTATCTCCGAAAATGTGGCGCTTTCGCACAGAGCAATGTTTTGCCAGTTGCTGGCACTTCCAGATAATCAGGTGCAACATAAAACATTCAAGGCATCTTATTTGAATGGTACATGTATATTTTATTACAAAATGCAATGACTGGAGGTGATTTCAATCAAAATACAGAGAAAAAACTTTACTTCACTTACTCATACACAGCACCATTCTTGCTGATTGTACTCACTTTCTCATTCACACATTCTAGGATCTGACAGTAATAGGTTAAGCATCAGTATTTACTAAGCTGAGCATTTCAAGTACCAAAATTATTCACTCTGTAAACATTTTACCGCGGCTTTACACACACAAACATAATTTTACACAATATGTACAATTACATGTACATTCATACTCTACCCGCTTACTAATTAAACCAATTCAAAAATTAAGGATGGGTAAAACTAGAACATCAATACTCTACCGATAGTAAAAGAAAATAAGTATGTACTAACAGTCTTTCTTCCTCTGTCACCTACAATTCCCAAACAATTCATGTTTTTGTCCTGCACAATTTGCCTCCAAAATCCTGCACACATTTATTTTTTTTCCCACAACCGGTCTGATATTAACTTAACAATGTAGCTTCAGAAAACAAACAGATTGTTAATTGCAATCTTATATTAGCAAAGTTACCTCACCTGAGGCATCTTGAAGTCTGTCCTAAGTTGGACTCTTTTAGGTTTTGCAACAACTCCATTACAAAAAACACTGAAATGAAAATGTTTCGTCACTTTTACAATATTTACAATATACTATTGTCAATAGTCATTTATTTTTTATAGCTTTACCGATTCACGCCTTCTTACTACTATTTTTGCCAGATCCCTCATAACACCACGCGTGCTCTGATTGGCTGTTTTCCTGTAATTACTGGGCATTATTTTCTAGTAATGACTGGGTATTAATACAATGCTCGTCAGAAGTGTTGAAACACTTGTGTGCGTTTCCCCTTCCCCAATGTAGATTTGGCTATTACAGTGGTCTCCAAAATACATGTGGCTCAACACTGGGGAAGGAGAGGGGCACATCTGAGTGAGAACAAGAGTGTGAAGAGTTAATGTAAGAAATTTTCACGAAAATTTAAGTTTCTGTGTCAACGATTTGTGATGAGTATTGTAGCTAGGTGTCCAAGGCACATACAATCTGTATCTAACTGGATAGTGGACATCCTTATCTGGGACATCCACGTTATGGTCGATTGACAGCTGTCAAAAGAGTATCTGCTGACCAGTGTCACTAACAAACAAAAACAGGGGGGGAGGTGAAGAAGAAAAACAAACCAACCGGAGAAGAGGGAGAAAAATGAAAAGGTGCAGGGGTCAGTGTCACTGATTATAAACCAAAACATTATCTTAAAATTTACTATGTGTACATGCCCCAACCTTATGGGCATGGTTCTCAGCTCTTAAACAACAATTTACAGTGTATTTAGGCACATTTTGCTCAGCTTCAAACAGCATTTTTCAGCAAACATTCTGGCCAGGGTTCAGTGGGTTTAAAAAAGTGAAATTTTTGCAAAGTCTTACTTGTGCAGACCCACGATAATACATGTATGTGATTAAATTCAAAATAATAAATTAAGGTACACACAAACATTTTGGGGTTGTGATGTAGTCCTTCCTTGTGTTGTGTTCAGTGAACTTTGTGGCAATTTTGCTACTCTCTGAGTGTGCTTTTGGGTGAAGTATTTAGTCACAAGTCATGAAAATCCATTGCAAGATGTAAGAGTGCTTACGTGGTTATAATATTAACACTTACAGTCATATTGTCATTTTTGTGTTTTAGGGGGGTTTTGTATAAAAAGAAAATAGCCCAATAAAAAGATGTACTTTCAGTTTATACAAGACTACCATACACCTTCCTCCAAAGTCAAATCTTTAATCTGATAGGCTATTATAGCAGCACAAATAATATTAAACATTCCACATGCAGTACATGGTACAGTTCTAAGATCATGCAGGCAGTTTCAAAAGAAGGATTTTTGCTATCTGGTCCCCGTTAAAAGTTTAAAATACCATGGAAGGGTCTACGGTCAGAGAATCTTTGGCCATCTACTTCTATCTGCATAGTCACTCCAGTTAGAGTCCTCTTGAGTGAGAGTCGCTTACAGCAGGAGTTTATTTCAGTCAAACATACATTTGTAACTTATTTTTGCCTGGGATTTAGCTGTTGTCTGTATTATCAGGTTGTCTGTTTGAGTTGGGGTGTTTGCAAGGCCAGAGTGGATTGTATTCATACCCTTGACTGAACAATTCAGAGAACATGGTTTTGTTTAATCACTCATATTCAATTAGTAATGGTAATAGGACTGAGTGGAGTCCAATTCGGTCTGTAATCATACAAGTGATTAACAAAATTGGACAACCACGTAGCGGGAGTCCGATTTGTTTAATCACTAGTATGATTACAGACCGAATTGGAGGACACGAAGTTCTGTTACCATTATTAATCATAACTTTAACAAAATTTGTGACATAAAAGGCTATTTTTTAAACCAAAACACAAGAAATTCCAAGATTTTTATTGCTAGCAGTGAAAAAAAAGCCAGTTAAGCGTTCGCGTGATGGCACATACTGTCCATTTACTTAGGCATGACGCGTACTGTCCTATTAAACTGTCCAATTAAGGCTGAAAGCAGGGCAGTTGATAGCCAATCAGATTTGACAATTTTGTTATGGTTATGATTACAGACCAAATTGGATACCACTCAGCCCTTTACACTAACATTTTAACAACCTATTCTTAAGTCTTGTATAACACTCACATGATAGTTTTGATCTCTTCTCTTTTCCTTTGACCATAAATACGGGCTCTGCCAGGTACATTCCTGAACTTGCGATGATTGAGTTGCACAAAATTTATCTGTACATAATAATTTCGTTAGAAGGGGGGAACCAAAGGTTTATTAAAATAACTCAAGCTCGCGTCGTATCCATGGATACAAATCCGGATATTTTTTACACAGAGGCGGATTCACTGGTTTTGGGTGAACAGAAGGCTGTCTCGTGTAAGGAAAAAATAATAGGTTTTGACAAAAAACCGGATTCGTGTCGACGGGGCATAAGTTCTTAACTTAAATTGAATGCATTGCTTTTTTACACGTCCTTTTTGTACATAATATGAAGAAAAAACAATAAATTTAAGACAATGCAGTCACATTTTCTTTTCCACTAACGCTGAGAGCCTGATAATCGAATCAAGCTGGGAGACTTTTTAAACATTTATTCCATACGCTTAAGTATTTTAATATTTAATGTAAAACGTTTAGTAACCGTATTACTAAGAAGTCTCAAGGGAATCTGATTAATAAAGTAGTAAAACTTCTACGACATAATTAAGCTTGTAAGATTTATAGTAGGGAGCACAGCGTGTATTCTGGACAGAACGAGAAAAATTGCAGGTTATGCATTTATGATTTAATATATGTGAGCTTAAAGTAATTAAAAATCGCGTCAGCCGATCCAAAAAAACTGAGGGGTTGGATATAAGATGACGATTAACACGATAATTTCGTCCTACCTCTGGAAGTTTAACTTGTTGATGTAGAGGTTTTTCTTTTACTTCATACCTAGAGTAATAAAAATGAGTATTGCCAGCTAAGCAAAATTAAAAATGCTTCTCATCCATGGGCGATCAAAAAGCAACACTCAAAGTGCTAATCTAAAAAACAACAGATCGATGGCGCGATCGCAAACAAATCGATTAGCTTACTCTACTTTCTTGAACGGTCCTCTACCAACAACAACATAACTACAGTCTCTCTGTAGATCGTCGAGTGTGTTGATACGATGTCTGCCTAGTGGAGTCCGTATTTCACGGGCAGGTGTACGAAAGCTCAGTGAAGCAGCGTCGAGGAAGGATTCAAAACTTTTCATGTCTCTTTGGTTCACCACGATGCGCTTTCTCTTGAAGGAGTCCCCGTTTAGGTGGAGAAATACGGGCTTTCCCATCATATTTAAGCCCCTTACGTGAGCAGCCATATTCGATAAAGTTTCTCTTTCTTCACTTAGAACTTCTAATTAGGATTTTGCTATTAAAATCAAAGATTTTCGTAATGATCGGCATAGATCGCGATCGGTCGTGCATCTCGCTTTGCGCTCTGTGACCTCACTAATAGCGCGATCATTATGGGATGCATATTTCTCATTTGTTTACCTTAGTGACACATACATAGAAACAAATTATTTGAACAGATTTCATTACTGGAGCCGGTGTAATAACATTTTTAACAAAGAGATCTGAGGTATGCCTAATTGCTGTACTTAAAAAAAAAAAAAAAGAAAACGTTTTATTGCTTATTAAAATAAGGACAGAGGGGAGTGATACGCCGTCGTATTTTGTTAAAAAGTTTTTGAAAATCACAAGGGTTTAAAAGTTGATATCAAGTAGCTTGTTTCGTGTTCATTTACTACTCTCGAAGACTTGGGCACTTTTATTTTTGAAAAAGACATGAAAAAGGTAGTTTAGCAGCCTATTGAGGAGTTTGTTTGTTCATTATAATCGATCGGGTTATTAGAAAACTGCGGGCTCCGAAAACCAATTTCAGGTCATTTTTTGCTTTATCACTTTACAGACTTTATTAATAATATATAGATTTAGCCAGGGCTAAAATCGTAGCTCTCGATAATATTTATAGTTTGTTCAAACAAAATATAAAATCATGCAATGCTAAGCGGCGAAGGAAACGCCGGAGAACGGTGGAAAACAACAATAGGTCTTATTAGTAAAAAAGCAACTTTGCACGTGCAGCACACTTTTTTTGTACATTTCTTTGCCGTTGTTTTGCACGACTAAAACTTGAAACTTCCAGAAACTTCTTAGTTACACGTTTTTTTCGTTCACTTTTTTCTCACTGCCGCTCATTTTCACCTTGCATTGGTGGCCGCTTGCATTTCTCATTTTGTCACCGTCGTTACAAAATTTTCCTGTTGTTCTTCCAACAAAAAAATGTCTCCTTTGTTTTTTATCTAAATCTCTATCGGCCTTTTTCTCGTTGAGCTTCGCTTGTCTGCCGCCTACTTTCTCTTTTTCTCTGTGTTTCTCTTGCTCTATATTCCAAATTTGTGGACGTGACAATTAATCTAAGCTTAATACTTTAGAAAACACGGATACAGAGACAATTTCCGCTTTCCATTTTCCTCTTCATTGACTCTTTAGTTGTTTCTGCTTTTCAAGACGCGGGTGGCTATGCGATTTCCCGTCAAAATAACCTCGAGTTGCATTTGAGTTGCCATACCTGTTGATTGAGTTATTTTACATTGGTATGCCTGTGGTGCAGACGGACGGTCTCTCGGGCGGTGTACAGTCACGTGATTACCAAATTTTCTCGGATGGGTAGTTTACCACATTTTCTTACCCATGGTGCTTCGCGCGCGAGAGCTCCGCTATTACAGTTTTCGTAATCAGCGCAAATTTACAGTACGAAACCTAAGGAACGAACCATTAGAAAACTTACGAGGGGGATAGGCGAAGTACAAAATTAGCTATTCGCGCGAGAGAAAATTAAATGAAAAAAAAAAAGAAAAGAAATGTTCACCAAAAAAATTCATGCTGCTCAAAAATCCCCCTCCCTAAAAGCCCGTCTTTTAATGTCTATCTTCAATTACAGATGGTGAACAAGGCGTTAAATTTAGTGTATTTAACACTATTTCAACTTATCCTTCTTGCAAGACTAAAAAAGGACATTCACGCCACCTACATGCAGAGGCCCAATCTGAAATCATTCAACGGCGTAATCATTTTGAAAATAACAGCGCACGATATTTCGGATACAAATTAAAAGTGTACTAGACATTTCCGAACTGGGTCTAAGCGATAAAACTTGGTGTTCCTGTGTAGTTGGTATTGCTGTGCGCATTATCGTTTGTCAAAATGATAAGTTAAACAATGTTGATGACAAAGCTATTGATTTCAAAACTAGGCTAAATGTCGCCAGCCTCATAGGAGCAGCTTCAGACTGCGCTGTTTCTCGCGCGAGCACTATACAGTATTGAGAAAATCTCGTACTCCTAGTCGTACTCGTCTTAGAATAGAGGTCTCTAATAAATACCCCGCGGTTTTTATTTTCGTTCCCGCGCTCGACGATCGCTTAGAGTGGATTTTCACTGTCGCGTAACTCCCCTGAGTGCGTACTAGAGACAATGTATGAAATGCATGAAAGGTCGCACGTAAACATAAAAGTTGAACACCTCCATTTTATATAAACGAGTAAAATTTACTTGCGCGCGCACTTAAAAATTACACTACACTGAAAACCCAATCTAAAAAGAGAGTCAAGAGGCAAATGCGGGATTACGCTGTTTCGCTACCATTTGAGGTATTTTTAAGCTCGCAAGCCTTTAAATCAGCAGGGAGTCTACATTTTTGTTACCGCCTATCTGAAAATTCAAGTATAACCGGCACTTCAATAGGCCATTTTACAGTTGTGGGCTTAGTATCCTAGCCTTTGAGTGAATGTGAGGCTGAGGGTGACCTTGTTTTGATACAACCTCCTTCCTTAATTCGGGAACCTCTGAAGTTCGATTCTGGCTTAGAGCAGGAGGGAACAAACAACCGGATTTAGAGTAGTTTGAAAGATTGAAGGAGACTATACAAGAAGAGAGCCATTTAAACCTATAAAAACGGATAGCCAGACGGGAACAGTGATTTGGGGGATGGCAATTCAATTTATTTTGAAATAAAAGAATTAAGCTAAACGGGTGTCCGTTTCTAAAAACATGAAAAAAGCCCTCTTTTTTCCCTAAAGAGCCAGCCCATTTGTCCTTCCTCGTTATAACACATTGTTTAGGCGGGCTATGGAATACGCCCTCTCCTTACAGAGCCAACCCCTCCCGTCCCCTCCCCTCTGCGAGACATCAACTTGACACTTGGACTCTTGCCCCCAAGAAGACACGTGGTAGGTCAGGGCTTAAATCAGAGTACGCGGATATTTTTCACCAGAATTTTCTTTGGTTGTTACGCCATATTGACGAGCCCCAAAGAGGGCGAAACAGCTGTCTATGGCTACAATCCCGCTCTGTTTTGAGTTCTTTCTGTGTCGTGTTGATGTCTTGCAGAGCTAGTTAATTTTCACCTAGTCCGATCAGCATTGCAGTATTCTGCTTGCAGAATTTAATATGCCTCCCTAGATAAATGATTGCGATGCCCCTTTCAGTAGTATAGGAAATGATTCCTTCTGGCTCACTTTAACATTTTTTTCTGGCTCAACTCACAAAGTCGCTCCTCTTGTTCTCTCATTCACTCGTTTCTCTCGTTTCGCTCGTTTCACTCGCTTACTCGCTTACTCGCTCATTCGCTCTCAAGTAGTCGCTCTTTTGTTCGAAGAGCCAGAAAAAAATGTTAAAGTGAGCCAGAAGTAATCATTTCCTATACTACACTGTAGTAAAAAATTGATAATTAAAAAAATAAAATAATTAATAATATAAGATATGTCTAAATCATCTACAAATAAACAACTTATGAGTTTGTCTTTGGACGAATTAAAAAAGATTTTATCACAAGACAAACAAAAAGTTAGAAAAGATTATAAGGATTTGAAAAAAAAGATGAAAGTAATTGCTGAAATAAAGAAAGTGAGAAATATTGGAAATAAAATTAAACAAGGTAAAATTATACCAAAAGTTAAACCAAAAAAGATAAAATCATTTGAGGAGTATTTTGAGGAATGTATAAAAAATAAAAAAATTTCAAAAGATACTCCACCTTACTTACGAAAAGCTCTTGAGAGAGCTATGAAGGAGCATGAAGAAGGAATTGAAGTTGAAAAATCATCTTTAGACGAATTTGCTAAAAAATATATTATAAAAGGAAAACCGGGTTATTTGCCGAAACATTTTTTTGAACAATATTATTATACTATTAAAAAATTTATTAAAAATCATCGTAATACTAAATTAAGGTTTGTTTTAGTTTGTATGATGGAAAAGAAAGAAAAAATATCAAAAGATAGTGATAAATTTATGTATATTCAAGATAAATCATATTTTAATTCTAGTACTTTTAATAATTTTAAATCAAGTGATGAAAAAGTTATATTAAGAAGTACTTATAAAGAGATTAGTGAAAATATAGCTATTTATCAACAAAATGGTAGTGGGTGGTATTTTAAAGAAATTGTACAATTAGAAATTCATACAACAGAATTAAAACCAATGAAAGGTTCTTCTTATACTGCTCTTCCAGATTGGATTACGAGAAAAAAAGCAATTGTTAATATTATTAATAAAGATAATAAATGTTTTATTTGGTCAGTACTTCGTTATCTTTATCCAAGAGAAAAGAATGATTGTAGATTTACAGATTTGAAAAAGTATGAGAATGATCTTAATACTAAAGGAATAACATTTCCAATGAAAGTAAAAGACATTAACAAATTTGAAAAACTTAATCCAAATCTTCCAGGAGTAAATGTTTTTTCAAATGATGAATATACTATTTATCCTTTGAGAATGACTGAGAAAGATTGTAAAAATACTATTGATTTATTTTTGTATGAAGAAGATGGTAAATTTCATTATTCATTAATTAAAAACTTTTCCCGTCTTGTACGTAGTCAAATTACTTCAAGAACAAATGAACCAATTAATATTTGTAAGAGATGTCTTTGTCATTTTACAAAACCAGAATTATTAGATAAACACATCAAATATTGTTCTAGTAATAAAACATCATTTGTAAAAATGCCAGGTCCAAAAACATATTTGCATTTTACTAATTATGATAAACAACTTCCCATTCCTTTTGTTGTATATGCAGATTTTGAATGTTTTACTATGCCTATGAATAGCTGTTCTCCCAATCCTAAAGATTCTTACAACTATAACTATCAAAAACATGAACCATCAGGATTTTGTTTTTATGTAAAGGGTGTTGTAAATAAAAGAATTAAACCAATCATTTATACAAAACAATCAGATGATGAAGATATTGCTAAAATATTTGTAGAAAAACTTACAGAAATTACTAAAGGAATATATGAAGATTTTTATTGTAAACCAAAACCTTTAGTAATGAGTAAAAAAAATATTGAAGATTTTAATAATGCAGTTAATTGTCATATTTGTGGTGGTGAATTAGGTTGTGATAGAGTTAGAGATCATTGTCATTTTACAGGTGAGTACCGTGGAGCAGCACATAACAAATGTAATCTTATGTGTAAAAAACCAAGAATACTACCAGTTATACTTCACAATCTTCAGGGTTATGATGCTCATTTATTTATTAAACAACTTGCTAAAATTGATGGTGATCTTAGTTGTATACCATCTACTGAAGAAAAATATATTTCATTTTCTAAAACTATTAAAGTTGGAGAGTACAATCATATTAATGGTGATATTATTCCAATAAATTTTGAAATAAGATTTATTGACTCATTTAAATTTATGCAAACATCACTAGCCAATCTTGTTTCAAATTTAAAAAAAGATGATTTTCATATTACAAAAAATGCTTTTAAGAATAATACTTTATTACTAACTCGTAAAGGAGTTTTTCCTTATGACTATGTATCATCAGTTGATAAATTATCTGAAAAACAATTACCACCAAAACAGGGGTTCTATTCAAAACTATATGATGAAGATATAAGTGATGAAGATTACCAACACGCAATAAAAGTCTGGAATACATTTGGGTGTAAAACAATAAGAGACTATCATGATCTTTACCTAAAATCTGATGTATTGCTTTTGGCAGATGTGTTTGAAAAATTTAGAAAAACTTGTCTCCACCACTACAAATTAGATCCGGCTCATTACTACACATCTCCTGGATTAGCTTGGGATGCGTGTCTGAAAACAACAAGTCAGCGTTTAGAATTATTAAGCGATTACGATATGTTAATGATGATTGAGCGTGGTATTCGTGGAGGAATAACTCACATATCAAAAAGGTATGCAGAAGCTAATAACAAATATATGAAAAATTATAATCCTGAAAAGAAATCATCATTTATACAATATCTGGACGCAAACAATCTTTACGGTTGGGCTATGTCTCAAAATTTACCAACACATGGTTTTAAGCAGATAACTAATATTACAGTGGAAAAGGTGATGGAAATTTTAGAAAAAACAAATAATAGTATGGCAAATACTGGTAAGAAGGGGTATATTTTTGAAGTTGATTTGGAGTATCCACCAAAATTATGGGATCTTCATAATGACTATCCTCTTGCACCTGAGACAATGAAGGTTGATGGAGTTGAAAAACTAATATGTCATTTTAAACCAAGAAAAAATTATGTTATTCATTACAGAGCTCTTAGACAATGTCTTGAGTTGGGTATGAAGATTACTGCTGTTCACAGAGGAATATCATTTTACCAGTCTCCTTGGATGGAACCATATATAAGAAAAAATACAGAACTTCGAAAATGTGCTGCAAACAATTTTGAGAAAGACTTTTTTAAACTAATGAACAATTCAGTTTTTGGTAAAACAATAGAAAATATTAGAAAGCGACAAAATATAGAACTTGTTGATGATCGTAAAAAAGCACTAAAACTATCAAGTCGTCCAAACTTTGATAGATGTACAATATTTGATCGAAATCTTATTGCTATTCATATGAAAAAGACAGAAGTGTATTTTAATAAACCAGTATATGTTGGTCAAGCAATTTTAGACTTATCAAAAACTCTAATGTATGATTTTCATTATAATTATATCAAAGATAAATATGGAAAAAAAGCTGAATTGTTGTTTACAGATACTGACAGTCTAATGTATCAGATTAAAACAAAAGATTTTTATAAAGATATATGTTATGATATAAAAAATAAATTTGATACTAGTGATTATCCAACAAATCATTCTTCTGGTATACTAACAGGAGTTAACAAAAAAGTGATTGGTATGTTTAAGGATGAAGCATCAGGAAAACAGATAACTCATTTTGTTGGATTAAGGCCTAAACTATACAGTTATAAACTTGAGGATGAAAAAGAGTTAAAAAAGTGTAAAGGAATAAAAAAAAATGTGGTAAAAAAGTCAATAATATTTGATGATTATGTTAGATGTTTATTTTCTGGTGAAAAAGAAATGAGAACTATGAAAATAATAAGAAGTGAGAAACATGATATATATTCTAAAGAGGTTAACAAAGTAGCTCTAAGCAATAGAGATGATAAGAGAAAAGTATTAAACGATCAAATACATACTCTAGCTATCAGATAATATATTTTAAGATAAAATAATTAAATATAATAAATGTTATATACAGAAGAAGAAATAAAAAAATATCTCAATATTTTACATAATTATAAAGAAGAAAATGAGGGGATTAATAAGTCAAAAGTATCTTCATGTTTAGGCTGTAAAAATACAGAATCTTTTTTTATTGATTTTGGTCAAAAAATATGTTACAATTGTGGAATGTTAAACGGTCATGTATTAGGATTTTACGATATGAAAGATTATGATAGGGTACATTATAGAAAAAAGAGTATTTATCATAGGAAGTATTACTACGATAAAAAGGTTAATCAGATTTCTAAACTAATAGATCTTCCTGATGAACAAAAATGTGAACTTTACAACAGGTTATTAAAAATAGATAATTACATTATGACCCATATTAACAAACAATATTTTAGAAAGAGAATGATAAATATTACTTATGTAATAAAAAAAATTTTGGATGAAATGGGGTGTGAAAAGTATAAAAGTATAAAGCTTAAAATAAGTCCTAAAACTTTAGAAATTTATGATAGATGGTGGGGAACTTATAAAGAAATGATAAAATAATTTTTTATACTAAAGTAGTATAAAAAAAATTTAATCTTCTAAATATGTATAATCGTAATGATACACATTATACAAATTAATAAATGCTTTTTTCATATAAGAAAAATCTTCGTTTAATTCAAATTCTATTTGTTCATCTATTTCTACTTTATCTTTCATATGATCCATACAATGATATATAAAATCCAAATCAAGAGTTTCATCTTTAATCTCAGCTTCTAATTTAGAAAAGAATTTTTTAAAAGTTTCTTTTTCAAGAGTTTTATTTTTACACACAGTTATTACTTTAGAATACAAATTTTCAAGAGTTTCATCTTTAATATCAACTTTTAATTTAGATAACAAATTTGTAACATTTTCATATTCATTTTCATCTTTTAATATAAGATTTTCATTTTTAAATTTAGAAATCAAATTTTTATAAAATTCATCTTCTAGAGGATTTTTAAGAGTTTTTAATTTTTCTAATAAATAATCTTTGATAATGAAAGAATCATAGTATTTTTTAAATAATATTATTTCAGGATAACTTAACAGTTCTTCGTCATGAATATATTCATAAAATTCTTTTATTAGTTTTTTACCAAGTTTTTCAAGATCTTTTTTAAAAATAATGCAAGAAGAAGCCATTTTTTATCTATTATTATATTATTTTTTTATGAAAAATCCAGTATAAAATACCGGTTAGATACCCAATAACTTCACTTTTTACTAAACAATCAAATACATAAACACATCCTCTTCCAGCTTTGTAATGTTTGTAAAAAGATTTAAACGCTCTATGAAATATCAGGTGATTTTTAATTATCGAACTATTAGAGTTAATAGGTTGTAAATCTAAACGATATATTATTGTTTCAAGTGAAATATAATCTTTTACATAATGTTCGTATAAAAATCTATACACCAATGCTGTTTTTATAATATCTTCTGTTTCATTTATATTTTTAATTGTGGGGTAGTAAAAGTTGGTATAATTAACAATAGTTTTTAACATTTTTATATAATAAATCTACTTATTAAACTTATTATTATATTTTACTATAAATTTATCCGGTTCAGGAGTTTGATCAATTATCATTTCATCTATTAGTTTCATTTTATCTACAAATTCTTGTTTATTCCACTCATCTCCTCTAAGCGCAGCTCGAAGTTCAATAAGAACTTTTTCATAAGTAGTGTATGCAATTTTTGTCATCTCAATTTTTCTCTTATAATTTTGTTTTTTTCCAATTCCAGTCATAATAACACCAGCTCCATTTACAACTCCGAGAATAATTGGATTAAGTGTAACCCCTCCAGTAATAGTTCCTATTGCTACCAAACATATACTAGATATTGTAAAAAAATTATCAAGAAATTTATAACTTTTATAAGTATTTTTAAAACACCAATATTTTTTATGATAGTAACTGTAAAAATCTTTTAATGTTTTAATATCAGATTTTGATAGAGATGGGTCTATGTGATTAAAATCAAAAATATCTTTCATTTTTATTATTTTATGTATATAATCTTAGTTTAGTCTATAATACATAATTTCCGTTTATCTTTTCTTGTAGTAATATATGATGATGTACTGAAGAGTCAATGTCGTAAAAGTTTGGAGAGTACATAAATTTTTCTATCACTGAATCTTTACACGAAAATTCAAATTCAAGGTTAGCTGAAGTTCTTACAATATTAGCGTCTAAGTCTGCGGAATAGTTACTTATATTAACTTTTGTAATATTATCATTAATACTTTCTGTTAACCATAAAACTATTTTTTTTCCACTAAAACTACCTGGTATTGCTAAATTTTTATTTACATTACCAATACTTATGTTTAGTGCACGAGTCACATATAAATAGTATAAAAATAAAAGTTGTTGTCTTGAATTTGCATTAGACACATCATATTTCTTTATACTAAAATTATTTCTTTTAAAATGAGAAAAAACAATACATAAAGTGTAACTTGTATTTTTAATTGGTGGTTTAAAAGATATCTTATAATCATTTATTCTTAATCCAGTTTCTTTTATGTTATCCATTGTTTTACTTGGAAATGTAATATTTTGTGCAGAATTTCCTGTAATAGAGGACAAAGCATTAAACACAACACCAATTGAACTTTTATTTAGAACATAATTGTTTGAATCGCTAAAGTCAAAAAAATGATCAAAATATTTTCTGTAAACATAATTTTTTATAAAAGGTAAATTTTTATTTACAATTCCAACTGTTGCTGTATTAAACTCATTTACCATTCCAACTGTTGCTGCACTATTATTATTATTTTTATCAAGATCAATGTTTAATATTTTTTTATTATTTGTATTTATGTCAACATTGTATGTAACTTCTGTTGGTTTGATATCAAATGCTGTGTGATAGTCATAAACTTTATCTGGATCGATATTACTTACTTTATCCACAATACCATAGGTAATAAAATAAACTCCTGAAAACTGTCTTGGATACACAGACAAGTCACTTCCTTCTTGTGGTATATTAACAAGAAAATGAAGAAAGAACCTATTACCAGTTGACAACTTTTTAAAATTAACTATTATTCTATGGTAATACATATATTGTGTTTGATTTGCTGCATCTGTATATCTATGACTAAGTTTTTTTACACTTACATTTTCAATTGATAATCCTGTTGAAGTTCCTCTGTCTACACTTATTTGAGATTTATGCCAAAGTTGATAGTCAGTGTTTAGTATTTCCAAACATAGTGTGTAATCAACATTAGCGGTTAATCTGTAAAAGTTAACTGACATTTTGTACTTATATCCACCTTGAGAATTTTTGTTTATTTTTACATAAATTACTTTGTGGTTATAGCTATGAAAATTACCTTTTGAAGGAGGTAAGTCTGCTATTTTTGATATAACAAAACTAGTTCCAGTATCTATTTCATCAGTCCATTGTGCTGCATTCACTACTAGGGCTATGTGTGTGAAAACCATGTGAAAACGGTGTGAAAAGTGTGTGAAAAAAAGGAACCATGTGAAATCAACGTTGGCAAAAATACAAGTTCACCACATCAGCATTTCACACGCATGTGAACTTTTTGACATGCGTGTGAAATTTTGTAATACATGTGAAAAATTTTTGTCATATGTGTGAACTTTTTTTCCATGCAGTTTATTACATGTGAAATCTTTTCACACATGTGAAACAATTTTGTTATGCATGTGAATTTCAAATTTCACATGCATAATAGATGCTATGTATATGAAATTTATCACATGCATGTGAACACTTTTAGGCATGTCAGAGTGAGCATGTGAATTTTTTTCAGGGCTTGTTAAATGCAACCACTATGAACCATATTTTTATGAAAATGCCATGAATTTCTAGTGAATACCCCATGAAAGTCATTTCATGACCCATGAAAACTGAAAAATTAAATTTCATGCCTTTATTTCTGGCCATGAATTTTCTATGAAAGGAGCTCCTTGGTCTCATGGGCCATTGATAATCCAAGAAAAACACCACATCTAGCATTCTATGGCTCATGGCTGATAAATATCAAACTAACTTGACTATGAGGGTCATGAATTTTTGAAGAATAAGATTTGATAAGTTGTTAACCTAGAAAATTGACCATACTATAATGCATCAGACCTTTAAGGCAAGTGATCTCAACAAACGTGCTGTTACAAATCATCATCATCATCACCATTAAAGGCGAACCCCAATATACCAAAGTGCCAAGCCCCAGAAGGGCCCTCACGTAAAGCAGCGGACTGGAATTAATGTTCAAAGCTCTTTTCATGATCTAGCTTGCAACCAGATCTCTCAGTCAATAACTGTATTGATTATTAGTAAATACACAAGCCGGCGACCAGAGTTCTGCCGGCTACTCAACTGTATATCGCCGGCTACACTGGTCATAACAATTAGCTCGTGACAAACAATCTTGATTGTCACAGCCGCCTGCTTTTCCAGAGTTGGCGCCTACGTCAAAACATTTTGAGACCCCTGAATACACTGTACATTCTTCATTAGATTTGGCTTGATGAAAATCTATCGAGTATCCAATCCAAATGTGCACCTTTACAAATATCATTATGGTCTTCATTATTTGCTAGAATATGCTACATAAATTTATGTATTTTATCAACTGTCTCATCTAAATATGTGTGTTGTGTATCTTACCACTTGGTTTCCACCCAGAAAGATGTGTACCAAGATTTTTGTTAAGTGGGGAGGGCTAAATCCTGAGAATTAAACCATTCTTTCAACAGATCTTCATTGAGGACAAAACGGACTTAATTTTATTACTCCATTGAAAAAAAACTAACTTTGCCAATATATACGACATATGTAACTACACTTTATGAATGTTTTGTTTCTTACTGTAACGTTCCTCGTTGTAAAGTTTAAAGTCCACTTGAACATGCGAACAGTTCCTTGCATTGCTTTGCATGCTTTTTGAGTTTTCTTTTGATACCGTTCGTTCAACTAATGATTCCTTGAAGCCAATAACTGGCATGCTCTTGATTTGCTTAAGTTGTCTTTGGTTCAATCAGCTTTCCGTACCTGAGCTTGTCCAGCATGAACAACGTCCACAACACGTACAACTTTGATTCATGTAGTGAAGTCCAGCATTTCCTTAAATCCTCGAAGGTTTCCCAACTTGAAAGAACAATGTTAAGTTTTTTTCTTGCTTCTAACACTTCAAATGCACTGGAATATTCTAATCAATGCTGAAAATAACCGCTTTTTCGACTCAAAGGAGTGCACTTTCGTTTCTCCATCGCAAGATTAGCCGCCATGTTTGTTGTTTCCCAGGCTTCCCCATGATTTTAGCACATGCGCGATTTGATTTACGATGTCACGTGGGGCTTTTGAACCAATAGAAAACTGTAAAATGAAGTTCCGTTGAATAGTTCAAATTCACGCGGACTTCACAAGCAACACAGCGTTGCAAACAGAATAGTTTCGTTACTTTCGGATAAATAGAAAGACTGTCTTTCAATAATACGCATGTTATTTTCGAGAGAAAGTGATCAATTGCGAAATTCTTCACATAAAGCATGTTTCCAAGTCAGCAACTCAGCTGGATTATTGCACAAAGGTATGTTCTTCTTGTTATCGTGGTTCGTTAACATAAGCTTACTTTGGTTTTCCAATAACTTTACGTAAGCTTAAACCTTCAAAGATACATCTTAAATTTAAGGTGCATGTACAGATATGCCATTGATTGATTCCTTTTTGTTTACTGCAGAAAAAATTGTACTCTTTGTTGCAAATCGTCAACGGAATACTCTGAAAATTTTATGTTCTGGCGCTAGTAGGCAGACTTGTCAAGATCAATGTTAAATAAAAAAGGAGAAGAAATAGCATAAGTTTCCGATGTGCATGTAATGTCTACTACAATTTGGAAGCAATTAAGTTTCCAGTTAATTTATAATGACTTCAGAGTTGAACTAAACCTATAAAATTTGAGTAGGTTTGTTTATTTGAGCTTCGATTCATAATATTCATACATCTGCAATAAGGTCAAAAATAAAAGGCACCTCTATCTAGTCTGATGTGTGAACCTCCAGTTCAGAAAGCTGTTCAGCGACTTGTAAAGAAGCAGTCATTTAGCATTATGTTTTTCCATATACATGCTTGTATTATTCAAAGATGCTTATTTAATTTACTTTGTCTTTTCACTGACATTAAGTGCTAGATTGCTTTTCTGTAACTTAGTATATACATTTGTATGCCTTAATAAGTGGAAATTGCAAATTGGCCACCATGTCATTTACTATCATAATTATTACAATGTATAAGAAACATTTCTAACAAAAAATTAGTATATTATTAGTCATTTTATTGATGTAGAAATTAAAGGTATAAAAACTGAGCATGATATTAAAAAGTTTTGTTTTTATTGTCTGTCGCATAGTTGGGTTGTTTACGCTCGCAGGGTAGTGAAATTCCATAGCCATTCATGATCTCCGATCACTGAGGATTTACATGTGAAAGCTCATGTGAAACCCCATGTGAAGTGTATGTGAAATAATGTGTGAATTACTAGATGTTTTGCCATTCAGTGAGGATTAAGTACATGTGAAAGCCTATGTGAAACCTCATGTGAAGTGTATGAAAATATGTGTGAATTTAAATGAGGATTGACATGTGAAAGCCTGTGTGAAACCCCATGTGAAGTGTATGTGAAAATGTGTGTGAAAGGGTTGACATCGTTTCACACCCTTTTCACATATATTTCACTATGCAAAATTTCACATGCATGTGAAATATGTGTGTGAAATGCATGTGAAAAGTGTGTGAAAAACGTGTGAAAAACATGTGAAATGAGTGTGAAAATAGGACATTTTTCACACGTTTTTCACATGGTGTTTCACATACATACTCCTAGTAGTGATTAGACATAAGAAAAGTAAATTGATCGTTGTAATGACTTGGTTGAACTGCAGTGTGATGAATTAGACTATCAACATAACTTTTATTTACACCATCATTGTCTTGGGTTGGATTACTTAATCTAATAATTTTTTTATTGTTCATATCTAAGTTTCCACTCATATAATCTGTTCCATCTTTTTTTAAGTAACCTGTTGTAAATCCTTTATCATCAACATACTTTTTGGTTGCAGCATCTGTATCGTTAAAAGGTGCTCTAGACCAATTATAGGTTTATTATTCATGTTAAGTGAGTTTAACATTTTATTTGTTCCACCAACATGTAAATACTTTATATCTGTAAAGGCTAATGGTGTTGGTTGTTTAGGACCCATTGGAATTGGTAGGTTTAAAATTCTATGATTATCCATGTTAAGATTACCTTTCATTGGATGAGATCCATCTCTATCAAGAAATGTATTGTCTACATATTCTTTTGTAGGAGGTTCTTTTGCATCCAGTGGTGTGCTTAGATTTTTAATTCGGTATGTATTTCTCATATCAATGTTTGAATCAATTGCTAGATTTGTTGATGAGGAAGGTTTATCATCCACATACTTTTTGTTTGCTGCGTCATTATTAGCTGTTGGTTTACCAACATTAGTTATTTTATTATTATTCATGCTTAAATTGCCAATCATTGTTCGTGATCCATCTCTGTTAAGAAAATTACTGTCCGCATATTGTTTTGTTGCTGGCTCATCTGCATCATTTGGATGTTTAAGGTTTAGAATACGAAATCTATCTTTCATATCAATGTTTGAATCAACTGTTAATCGTGTTGTTGTGGGTGCCCCGCTAGAATTATCATCAACATACTTCTTTGTAGCAGCATCAGTATTAGCAGTTGGTGTACCAACATTTCTTATTTTTTTATTTACCATATCATAATCACCATCAGAAGTAAGATTAAATCCAACTCCTGGTGCTCCTTGAATTCCTTTAGCAAATGAGTTATCTTTTTGTTCATTAAATATTCCCATTTTATTTATTAGTTTAGACTACTAGTAAAGTTTTTAGCAATACGTTTTTTAGGCTTATCAATGTACAAAAATGTAAATGGTTTTTTTGTTGCTGTTCTATATGTTTCTTTATCAACTCCTAATTCTGATGATATACGATTTGCTTCCCTCGATGATGGAAATTCGTAAAGACAGTAGTGAGAACAATTTAATCTAATATCCTTTGGAGTTTTGTAAAATGATTGACTGAGGTATATTACAGAACAATTCTTATGACGACCTTGGATGAAATAATCAATAAGTTCTCTTTGATTTTTATCACAAACGTAATCATCAAATATTACAAGTTTTTGATTATCCTCATATTCCATTTCTGTTACTGGAATTATTTCATCATTACTAACATTTAGTATTTCATATCCCATTTTATGACTTAACTCTCTCATTTTTTGAATTAACTTTTGATACTTATCTTGTTCTAGATTACGAGCGTAAAGATAAATCTCATCATAGTATAGTAGTGGTTTAATTAACATATGATAAAGCAAATTAGTTTTACCACTTCCACTGTTTCCACAAATTAACATTCTAAAAGTATCTGATGGCATATAAGAAAATAACTGTTTATATTTTTTTTCTGGGTTATCTAAACTATCATAGTTTGGTATTTCCATTTTTTATTTAATTAATATATAAATTTGATATGTAGTTTAATTATTAAATAAATGGATATTGAAGAATACAAAAAATTTGCAAAAAATAAAATTGAAGCTGATGCTTTAATTCAGCAAGTAAGAGATGTTATAAAAATAACAAAATGGAAAAAACAAGATATGAGAGAAGGTTTTATTGATTTATTTCAACCACTTATTGAAGTTCAAGATGCTATTAAAAAAATTTTGGCTATAAATGAGGGAAAATATAATTTTTACGTAAAAAAAGAAGATGAGGATAAAGATAAAGATAAAGATAAAGATAAAGAAGAAGATGAAGATGAAGATGAAGATAAAGATAAAGAAGAAGATGAAGATAAAGATGAAGATGAAGATGAAGAAGATGAAGATGAAGAAGAAGAAGATGAAGATGAAGATGAAGATGAAGATTATAGAGATATAAACTCTAAAAAATATAAAGAATTTATTAAAAAATACATTGATAGAAATTTATTAGACGATAATGCAAGAATTGCTCTCACTCATAATAAAATTTATAAACTACCTTCTGAATATATAGAAGATGATTATATTAATATTGAAACTTTATTTTTAGAAGTTTATGATAGAATAGAATATTATACTACAAAAATAAAAAATTATGTTAATTTTTTTGGACAAAACGGTTATTATTTAGCTAGACCAAAAGATAAGAGTATAAATAAAAAAATATTAAAGGATATATCAAATCATAACATATTAAGAGTTTACTTATCAAATTTGAAAGATCTATTACAGTATAAAAAAAAAACTGGATTTTTATCTAATGATTAAATATTTTTACATAAAATTTTTTTATTTAATTAATATATAAAAATGGATATTGAAGAGTATAAAAAACTTGCAAGAAATAAAATTGAGGCTGAATCTTTGACTAGACAAGTGAGAAATGTTATAAAAGAAACAAAATGGCAAAAACAAAATATGAGAGAGGGGTTTACAGAAACATTTAAACCACTTATTGAGTCTCAAGAGAGTGTTAAAAAAAGTATTGATGAGCAGCAAAATAAAACTATAGCACAACTTCAAGCTAATCAACTTGCTCTTACACAAGGGCTTAATCAAAACAGATTGGCTATTACTCAAGGATTAGAAAAAATTAAGTTTGCTAAATTACCTAGTGGTAGTGCTAGTGGTGAAGCAAGTGGTGAAGCAAGTGGTGAAGCAAGTGGTGAAGCAAGTGCAAAAGGTAAAGAAGATGTAAAACCACAATTAGCAAAATTTACAACTGAAGATATTGATAAATATTTAATAAATAATGAAAGTCGAGATATACTAAAAGAAAATGGTTATGATAATCTACCTTCTTCATATTTAAACGATGATATTGAAAATATTGATAAAATAATTAATACTCTTGTTGATGATATGAGAAATCTTCAAGATATGATAAAAAACACTGCTTCTATTTATCAAAACAAAGAAGGTTATTATTTAGCTAAACCAAAAAGTAAAAATCCACAAAAAGAAACTATTAATAACATAAAAACTTTTAACACAATAAGCATATATTATAAAAATATAACTAATCTTAGGTATTTTAAAGAAAAATCTGGCTCTGGAATGATTTACTTTAACAACCCACATCAACTTCTAGACAGACTTGAATTACTCGGTGGATCAATTCTTGCTGGGAATAATGGTGTAATAAATGAGTTTTCTAAAATAGCACATCTTCTAAACCAAATGAAAGTAATTACAAAAAAACAGTTAAATGATTTAATAAAAACTTATATAACAATTAGATAAAAATGGAAGAACGAGCTATTCATATTTCTTCAATAAATAGGGAAAAAAGAGGAACAAGCAGACCCGGTGATTTTACTATTAAGTTTAATCCTTCTTTAAAACTTGACCCTGAAAAAAAACATCAACTTGCTCTTGATAGGTTGTCCATGACTTACTCTTGGTACAACATTAGAAGTGATTATAAAAATAATAAGATTAAATATACTCACGATGGATCCACTTGGCAAACAATTACTTTTACAGATGGAATGTATTCCTACTCAGATATAAATGATTACATTCATCAGTATATGGATCAAAAATCTCACTCATCAGGCTCAAGTGGAAAAAAAACTTATTCAATTAATATATCATTTATACTATCCACCTATCGAGTGTTAGTATCAATTGAAGGAGATTATCAACTTGATCTGAGAGGAACAGAATTTGGAGACCTGATTGGATTTGAAAAGAAACTTATTACAAAAACAGAGTATGGAACAAAACTACCAAATATAACAAATTCTATTGATGTGTTAAATATAAACACAACCGCAATAACTAATAGTATTGTAAATGGAATAAATACAAATACCATTGCTGTAATACCAACTGATAATTTAACAAGATCTTTTCCATAATTTACTTTCGAACCTAAAAGACCATTGTATTGTGACGTTTCTGCGTTTAAAATTGATGAAATGAGAATATTTGTTACAGACTCAGTTGGAAGACCAGTAAATTTTAATGGTATAGATTGGTATATGACTTTGATACTCCACTCGATGTAATACTTCATATTTATATAACTATTAAAATAAAATTATGCGACAATCAGAGTTTAAAATGAAACTTGACCCTGAATTGGGTAAATATACAAGAAAACATATTTATGGAGAAGGAATGATGGATAGGTTTAAATCCTTTGGAAAAAAAACATTTGCAAAGTCAATGAAAAAAACTGCTAAAAAAAGTGCTCAAAAAAGTGGTGATAAATTACTAAAAATGACTGCAACAAAAACTGGTGAATATACTGGTAAAAAGGCTGGTGATAAGATAGTGCAAATGTTATCCAAAGAAAAGGTAAAATCCACCAAAAAAACCCCTTCCAAAAAAAAAGTTGAAAGTTTACCAACAAGAAAAATGACTCAACAAGAAATAAATAAAAGAGTGAATTCCATTCTTAGCGGAGGTTCATTAAACTAAGAAAAAAATTATATAATTATTAAAATAAAATGAAGTCTTTTAGAAATCCAAATTACCTAGAGAGATATGAAGATGTTGTTTTTGATCTGGAACAAGCTATTAATACAGCTCCAGCAAACAACACTGATCAAGATAGAAATAACCTTAAATTTATCACTGACAATTCAGGTGAAGTAACACCATTTGATTGGTATAATGCTAGAATAGCAATAGATTTTAAAGTTCAAGAACGTGATGGTACTAATTTTGTTATTGGAGCTAATGTAGATGATGACAGTCTTACAGCTGCTAGAAACGCTGATCAGTATATTGCATATAGAGATGATCAAATGGGGATTGTAAATGGAGCAAATAGTTTTATTTCAAGATTATCAGTATTAGCAAATGGAAAAGAACTATACCAGTGTAATTATGCTAATCATAGTGTAAACATAAAAAATTTACTTGAGTATAACAAAACTTACGCTGAATCAGTTGCAACAAATGAATTTTATTATCTTGATACATCAACAACTGCTAATAAAAATAGATTTATTAAAAGACAAGTTACTCATCGTCAAAATGCTGCTGGTGGTGCTGATGAAGCAGGTTTTATGTTAGATAACAGCCCATCATCTTATAATAAAGGATTTGCAAAGCGTAAAGCTTTACTTGGAACATCATCCACAGTACGCTGTGAAATTCCACTTAATAGGTATTCATTTTTTGAGGCGCTTGAAGATAAACTTCTTCCTAACACTAAAATCGAAATAAATTTTGAGATCGAAAAAGATGATAATCTTATTTGGAGAGCTGGAGGAAATCGATGTAGAGTAGTAGTTACTCGTCTTCAACTTTTTGTACCTAGGCTGGTATTCAATGCAGAAGGAAGTAAATTATTTATGGAAAACTATCTTAAACCGTATAAATGGACTTATCTAAAAGAGGTTGTTGAGAGAAACATTGCTGGAAATCAAAGAACTGGTAATTTTAGAATTACAAATGGTATATCAAAACCAAGACATGTATTTGTTTTTATAATTAACACACCAAATATAGATACACAAACAGCAAATCCATTTTTGTATAATACTTTCAGTGTTTCTACAGATCCAAGGACTCTTGACAGGTGTTATCTTGAGGTAGGAAATGGAAATGAATATCCTGATATTCACTACAAACCTTCAACAGATCCTTCAAGAGTTTTTAGAGATGTTATGAAGTATGTTTATGCTAACAATGATTTTCAAGGAGGTACACTTCTTACTAGATCTACTTTTGAAGATATATGTCCGTTTGTATATTTTGACTTAACCAAGCAAAAACTAGACATAAAAGATGGGGTGACAAAACTTGCATTTCATTATGAGTTATCTGGAACAACTGCAGCTAACTACAATGTTTATGCTCTGGTACTTCACGAAACTGAAGCTGAAATAACACAACAAAATGGAAAACTATTGTTAAGAGCATAAGGAAACCTACACCGCATATTATTACACAGAATTTTACACAAGCTGTTATGATTACACAGAATTTTCTACAAGCTGTTATGATTACACAAAATTAAATACAAGCGTAAAAAAAAAATCATACGATATTTATATTACAGCAGGTACATAAAACCACCAAAACAAAATAATATAAATATTATAATAAAAATGACAACTTATATTGAATACGGAGTAAAACTTACAGATGGACAAAAGTTAAAACTAGCTTCTGCTATAAAAAATAAATCAGAACTAACTCTTCGAATAAAACATTCACATCTTCGAGGTCCTGATGAATTAATGTTAACAAAAAGACAAATTTCTAAAATAAAAAAATCTATTGCAAATGGTACAGGATCGGATATAAAGATAAGTAAAACACAGATTAGACGTTCTGTAAAACATGGTGGAAACTTATTTTCATCACTCGCATCTCTTGGAGCAAAAGTATTACCTTACGCAATAAAAGGAGTATCAAAAGTTGTTCCTGCATTGGCTACTGGTGCTGCCACTGCACTTGGAGAAATTGGATTAAATAAAATTTTTGGAAAAGGAATAACAATCCCCCATAAATTTTTCCCAATGCTACCACCTATTGTAAGAGAATTTACACAATCACAAATAAACCAAATTAACAAAGCACATCAAACAGGTGGACGATTAATTATTAAACCAACTCGTAAACAAATAGAAGGAGGATTTCTTGGAACACTTGCATCTATTGGAATTCCAATGGCAATTAGTTTAGTATCTAAGATGTTTGGTTCTGGACTACAAGTAGATAGAAGTGGATCATCTAATACAGCAAATATTTACGTTCCACCTCCTCCATCTACTTATGGTGAAGGTTATCCTTATCACTCACCACCTTTTATAGGTACATGGAACAACCCAATAGGAATGGGAGTTAAAAAAAAAAAGCCCAAATCCAGGGGAAAAGGACTACTACTAGGAAAAAACAGCCCATTCAACTCAATTCCCATTCTCGGTTCCATTTTGTAATTAAACCTCTATCTAATTTTGACCTTATTGATTGGATAAAAAGACTTGGTATTAAATATTTTAGAGGAATATATACTCGTGATAGACTACCAAAAAATATTAGAAAAGAATGTGGAATAATTAATCTAGATGATATTGAAGGTCCTGGAACACATTGGGTTTGTTATAGAAATATAGAAAATGTAGTTGAGTATTTTGATCCTTTTGGACTAATAATGCCAAATGAAGCATTAAGATATTTTAATACTTCTGGAAAACAAATATTTTACTCAATGGATGAAATACAAAATCGAAATACTGTACTTTGTGGATATTGGTGTTTATACTACTTATTTGAGAGACAGAGAGGTAATAGTATTCTAGATGTAATACATAACCCTCATTTTGATGATGACAATAGTGATTTTATAAAAGCATACTTTGGAGGATAAATATAAAATAATATAATATTTGTAATAAATATTATATTTATACACATTTTAATCACTATCAACTGGTTTATTCTTTAATAGTTTAACCTTCTCAACTTTTGTGTTTAAATCTCTAACACTATCAACTATTTCAACAAAATTTGAGTAAATATCAATAAGTCTATAAAGTTTCTTCTTTTTATCACTATTTATACTCAACCATGAATATTCCTCATTTCTAATTTTTTTCCATATCTCACATTCACTAACCATTAACACTCTGGAAAGATCATCATTTTTCTTTCTAAGTGACTCCATCTCATTATATATTTTTGATCGCACTTCTTTTTCAAAATCCTTGATTGTTTTAACATCAATATTTTTCTCAATTTCAGAAAAGAATTTGGCTTCCATTTATTATTAGTCTATATTATCTTTTCCTTAACAACTTTTTTATCTCATTTAATTTCTTTTCAATTACATTTAATCCTACCTCAATTCTTTCATATTTTTCTTCTATTTTTAAATATTGAAAACCCACTAACTCATAAGCTTCATCTAATGATTCTTCAATTTTCAATATCTTTTTTCTAAGATTTTCCATTTATTAATAGTTTATACAAATAGATAATTACCTTTTACAACTTTGTTAAGAGTACTTGCTTTTTCACTTATTTCCATAAGCAACTCAAATATTTTTATAAATTTAGTATCATTTTCCAGTCTAGAAAAATCAGCATATTCATAACTCATATTAAGGTTATTATATATTTTTGTAAGCTCACTTTTAAGAAAATTAGATCTAGTAGACATATTTTATCTAAACATTATATTAAATGAAAGAATCATATTGCATTAAAGATAAAAGAGTAACTCCTTGTACAGAACCAAGTGGTTACCAACAAGATAAAAGAGGAAGAACTCAATTCTTTTGTAGATGTGCAGTTTGTGGAATTAAAAAAGTTAGATACGTAAAAACTGGAACAGCTTCTCAAACTGGAAGTGGAAAAAAGTCCAAATCAAAAAGAAAGTCAAAAAACTAGTAAGCCCGTCTGAAGGGGCGGGCATTTTTGATACTGTTGTTGGTACAGCAGTTGATGGATTTGTACATTATGGTTTACCTTGGATGGGAAAAAAAGCAGTTGAAATGGGAAAATATGGAGCAAGTGAGTTAATGAGAAATAAAAACGTTCAAAAGAAAGCTGTAAACTACGGAATAAATAAACTTACTCCATTTATTCAAAATTCTGTTGGAACAGCAATGGATCAACTGTCAACAAAAGTTAGACCAAATAAAAAGTATAAAACTGATAGACCAGAGTTGGATGGAAGAGGATTAGATATTCATAACGCTATTCTAAAAGTGGCACCCAAAAAAGGTTTTGTTTTACCAGGTCATAATTATACTGGCCCTGGTAATCCTCTTGAGGACCAACTTCGTTATGATGATAATTATATATAAGGGTAATATATTAGAAATCTACCAACAACCAACAGGACCAACTGATGCGGTTAGTATGCAACATGATGTGGATTACACAGTTTGTGGAAATAAACCAAAAAGTGAACAAGTAAAATGTAAAAATGAGGCTGATAAAAAAATGATAAAATCACTAGATGCAATTCCTTGGAAAAAAAGACAATGGGGGCATGCTATGGCTAGAACTATGATAAATACAAAACAAAAACTTGGAATGGGTTTAAACGCCAGTCGGCGTTGAGTAGTGATTGCATGGTCTCAACAATTAGCCGACGAACTTCACAAACCAATCATACGAAAATTTCAAAAAAGAAGAGTAATTGTAAATAACATAGATGATATTTGGGCTGCTGATTTAGTAGAAATGCAAAAGTTTAGTAAGTGGAATAATGGAATTAGATATTTGTTAATGGTTATTGATATATTTAGTAAATATGGTTGGATAAGAGGTTTACCAAATAAAAAAGCTGAAACTGTATATGAAGCTTTCAGAGATATAATAATAAAAAGTAAACGAAAACCAAAAATGCTCTGGACAGATAAAGGTTCCGAATTTACAGGTAAATATTTTAAAAATTATCTTGGTATTAAAAAAATAATACCATACTATACTGAAAACAAAGAAAAATCTAGTGTAGTTGAAAGATGGAATAGAACAATAAAAGAAAGAATTTGGAAAATGTTTACTGTTAATAATAACACTGTTTACTGGGATAAACTTCATAAAATACTTGATAATTATAACAATACTTATCATACCAGTATAAAAATGTCCCCTGTTGAAGCAAGTAAAACTGAAAATAAAAATCAAGTTTGGTATAATTTGTATAACGATTTAATTTACTTACAACCTGGTAAACCTAAGTTTACAATTGGTGATAAAGTTAGAATTTCAAAAAATAAAAGACCGGTATTTGATAAAGGTTACACACCAAACTGGACAGAAGAAATATTTGTAATTGATGATATTCTTCCAACAAAACCTGTTACGTATAGTATTGTAGATTTAATGGGAAAAAAAATTAAAGGTTCTTTTTATGAAAAAGAATTACAAAAAGCAAAACAACAAACTTATAGAATAGAAAAAATTATTAAAAAAGATAATAAAAATAAATTAGCATTAGTAAAATGGAGTGGGTATCCTGACAAATTTAACTCATGGGTAAATTTAGACGACTTAGTTGATTTTTAATACAAAAAAAATGTATTAAAAATAAATACTATTATTACTCTTCATCACTATCTTTTTCAAGACCATCTTTTGTGTAATCACCATCACTCTCTTCTTCTTCCTCTTCCTCTTCAAACGCCAATAAAGACTCTCTAGGTTTGAGTGGTTTAACATAGCACTCATGTACTTTTATTTGTAAAGATGTTACAGTTTTACTTATGAATATTCCTTCAATTATAAGAGCCAATTTAACATTACAGTATTGATTAAGATATTTAAAAGGATTTAGATCACGACCTCCCTTTCCCTTAAACAAAGATAGAATTTTTTTTGTTTTTTCTGAGTAAATAAGTTTTGCATAAAGAACTGGTGCTGATGATTCATCAACTTTTGTTTTCTTTTTTCCTTTACTGTCTGTGTATTCTATTTGTTTATAGTAAAGTGGTGAAGATAAACTTGATGCCATATCAGGACCATATTCATTTTCTAAATATTGTTGTGATGCAGTTTTTATATTATTAATAACATCAAAAAATTCTTTTTCTTTAGTACTTGGTTCACTATCGCGAGACCAAAGACATACTGGTATTGAGTAACCTACTAACTTTTTTGTATCTTGGTTTTTCTTTTCATTTACTCCAAAAGAGAAAAGAACTGGAGTTTCTATTACAAGTGGACCTTTTTTCTTATTTGGATACTTAATCTCAATTGGAATACGTTTATATTTGATTTTGCTATCTTTTACTTTGTACTCTTTGCTCTCATTAAACACGATATTGTCTTGGGTAATATTTTCGTAACTTGACAACTGCATTTTATTAATAATTAGTTAATTCTTAAACCACTTTTAAATATTCAAACGTGTATTTATTTCCATCTTTTTTTGAAGTAGCTGATTTACAATAGTTCAAACCTTCACAAATCATTTTAACTTGACCTGCATTAATCCCCAATAACTTGTTAACTGAGTATAAACTATTGTAAATAAATTTTTCATTTGTTAACAAATTAATTGCCTTGACTGTTTTTATATTTTTATGATTATTCTTAAGAAAACTATAATCTCTATTAATCACTGATTTTTTATTATTTTCACTTGTTGTTACTACTTCCAAATTTTTCAACCTATTATCTGTTCTAATAAAATTAATATGATTAATACATTTATTTTCTTCTATCATCCCATGAAAACACTCATAAACAAATCGATGTACTAGATAACATTTATTTTTATTTTTTGATATAAATATACCAAAATTTAAATAACCAGTATTGTTAAGATTTCCTATCATAGGTTTTCTTAATCTAACATTCATAATTTCACCATATTTATTTGCTGCATATTTTTCATAAATAGGATGAGTATAAAACTTTTTATTATTTTTTAATATGAGAACCATTTTATATTAAATTTTATTTCTTTAATCTTAATTTCTAGGCCAAAGTAAATGTACTGACCAGAAGTTACTCGATTCTGGATTAGTATAGGTTAATTCTCCCTTTTTATTTTTGATTTTCATAGCACGAGACAAATATTTATCTCTTCTCTCTTTATCCTTGTGAATAGTATAATCTTCATATTTAGGAGATCCAAAATGTACTTTCTTTCCACCTGGAAGTTTAGCCATGTATTTACTATTTTTACGAGATGAATAATCAAGTGATTCAGCACCGAGTTTTTTAGCATTTTTGGTTAATTTTTTAAACTCTTCTCCTGTAAGAACATTTTTTTCTTGAATTACATCATCAGCTACAAAATCTTTATCCTCTTTTGTAAAAGTAGTTTCGTTTTCATCCATTTTTTTTATTTAATAGTTATACTAATTATATTTCATATTTTTTTTTTTATTTCATCTATTTTTATTTCATCTAAATCATATTTCTCTTCTTCATCTATATAAAAATTATTTAATACGTATTTCTTTACTTGTTCATAAAACTTTTGTGGATCTTTTTCAAGTTCGATGTTATCAAATTTTTTGGAATATAAAACTTCATAAAATTCATCACTGTTAAATATTTCAGGTTGTACTAGTTTTATCTTTTTAAAAATATTGGTAGTATCTTTTACACATTCATCCTGATATTTTTCATCATTTGTAATATAAGGATCTCCTCTATCTATTTCGTCTAAAATCTTCATTTCATAACGCTCTGTATCTTTCATAGGAATAGTAACATTAATATAATATTCTTTACTAAGTGGTGATTTGCTTTCATCAATTCCATGAAAAGTTGGTTCTTCAGGTTTTCGACAAACATATTGATGTTCTTTATTAACAAAAATAGCATTACGTCCATCAACTTTTTTTATAAATTTATGATAATCATAAAATAAATAACCAAATCTTTTTTTCATATAACGTAATTGTAACAAGTCATCATCAATAAATTCAAAAACATTTTCCCAATCTGAAAAACAATCACCTTTTTCTAACATTTTCATCAACCAATCAAATTCATCTCTACAATAACAATACATTTTTATTTATTTATTTCATTTTTTTAAACTATTTTATAACAAAAAAGTTATAAAATAAAATATTTTTTCTTATACAATATCATTAATATTATCAAAAATATATCTATCATAATCGTAACCAATATATTTTACACTAATCTTTCTAAAAAAATAATCACCAACTTTGTTTTCAATTTCAAATGATGAATCATCATAAATTAATAATTCTGTTGCATTTTTAAACAAACCATCCAATTCTTCTCTTGCATCAGGATAATTTTCTTTTACACTAATTTGTTTAATATTATCAAAATAAGATTCTAAATCAATGCTACCATCTTTTACTGATTGAACTACTTGGTTAATTTTTTCATCAAGACTTTTAAAATATATATAATCATCTTGACTATCAAATGTTAATCCACCAACTTCAAAACCTTTACAAATATTTGACTGATTACTCTTTGATTTAAAACCCATTATATTTTTTTTATAATTATTTTCTTAAATCAATTTTATTTTTGTGTATTTTAATAACCATATTTTAAACTTATTAATCTTAATCTTAATCTTAATATATCTGAATCTACAACATAATTGTAATAAAAATCTCTTACTAGTCTATCCTGATAATAATTGAGTGTTTCTAAAGCTCTTCTATTAGAAGAATTTACATTTTTTGAAATTTTTTTTAACATTTTTTTTATTCGTTTTTGATTACAAATAAAAGTATAAATATAATCTCTTATATAATCATAACTATCAGAACTATCATAACAATATATATCTGTACTATCTCTTTTTATATTTTTTTTTATATATCTTACATTTTCTCTGTGAATATCTGAAAAGCCTTTGTGTGAGATAGACATTTTTCCTACACGCGTATATATTTTTAAAAAAAATCAATTTTATTTTTCTGACTCAAACATTAAAATAACTATAATACAAATGAATACCAAACTAACAAGAAAACAAGTTTACAAAAAATACAACATTGATGTAGAAAAACAAAAATTTTTAGACAACACTCCACTACATAAAATAATATACTACGAAGAACTCAATAAAAGTCTTACAAAAAAAAGTTATGCTTTTGATGAAGAACACATAAATAAACACAATCAAAGATGTAAAAAATGTCAAAAAACTAATAACTGTAAAATCTGGAAAAACTGTTTAGACTTTAAAAATTGTTATCCACAAAATGAAAAAGGTGCAATGTTTAAAAATGCATACGGTTGTAAAGAATGGATTCCATGGTCAAGCTTAAAATAATATAATCATATTAATAGAATAGTCTTATTTTACTACAGTGTAGTATAGTAAATAATTTACTACAGTGTAGTATAGGAAATGATTACTTCTGGATCACTTTAACATTTTTTTCTGGCTCTTCGAACAAAAGAGCGACTACTTGAGAGCGAATGAGCGAGTAAGCGAGTAAGCGAGTGAAACGAGCGAAACGAGAGAAACGAGTGAATGAGAGAACAAGAGGAGCGACTTTGTGAGTTGAGCCAGAAAAAAATGTTAAAGTGAGCCAGAAGGAATCATTTCCTATACTACTCCTTTCTGAATTTAATGATTTGAAACCAAGGACAAAACGACAAAAGCGAGTTAAGGCCGTGCTTTAATTGCTTTGAGATCGTGAGAATTAATTATTTCAGTGCTGATTATTTTCCGTTTCCAGTAATTCACCCAAACTACCAAATATCGAGTTTTTTTTTTCTTACTGTAAATGTTCGTGCCCAGGTTTTGATTCTCACAGTCTTTAATTAGGTTGCCTTCTTCGACTTCGAACGCAAAAATAATAATGAAATAAGTGAGTGAAAGTATTTGTGTAAGTGAAAGTAAGTGAAAGTATTTGGCAAGGCGCTTGTGATGCAGTCCGTCATTAAGGTTTTTGCATTGTCATCCAGGCAAGGCAATGAACTATCGGCTTGTAGAGTAGTGCAACTTCTTCTCGGCAGCCTTCTTACGCATCTGTGCTAAGTAAAATGCACGCAGAAAATCTCTTCTTTCACCTTTAAAAACAACAGAAGGAAGAATGAGGATGTATTAGGATTTTTGATGTTTACATGTCTGGCATAGGGAGGGGGAAGGGATAGGGGAGGGAAAGACTTATCAGAAAAATAATTTGTGACTTACCCGTGGGGGTGGGGGCACTCCCTTAATTGGTCTAAACAGGTATGTGTAGGACTCCTTGTATGTTCCGCCAATTTGTGATTTTCTCATAGGGGGTGGGGGCACTCCTTTAATTGGCCTAAACAGGTATGTGTAGGACTCTTGGTATGTGCCGCCAATTTGTGATTTTCCCGTGGGGGTAGGGGGCACTCACTTAACTGGCCTAAAAAGGTATGTACCGCCAATTTGTAATTTTGTCATGGGAGCGGGGGGGGGGGGGGGGGGGGGGAGGGCAGCTCCCTTAATTGGCCTAAACCGGTATGTGTAGGAGTCTTAATATCTGCCGCCAATTTGCAATTTTCCAGTGGGGGGTAGGGGCACTCCCTTGTGCAATTGGAATATTAATTTATCATTTTTACCGTGGCGGACCAAGAAAGGAGAGAAGGACCGCCTGATCATCTCAGGTTACGTCATATGTATCGTTCTTTCCTTTTTGTTTGGCCCCCGGACTTAAGAAACAAGTCCAGCTGTCTCCAGTTCTGAACTGTTTTAGGCCCGATTACCAACCGCTGTTTGGGAAAGGAGCCCAGGTTTCCGTCACTCTGCTGTAGTGTAATTGCAGAATATGACCAATTGAACGTATTCAAGGTAAACATGTAACGATTAGTTGTTTAAAATGATTACCTTTTTGCATTGCTGGTAAAGTGGCCTTGCATCCCGATTCTGTGCAAATTGCCATTTGCGGACAGCCTTCAGATGCTTGCTGGCACTTTTGCTTTTCTGATTCGTAGCTTTTCTTGGTAGTACACCCGCGAAAAACGTTCACGAACGCTCCGGTCTTTTCCAAGACGGCCCCACAAACCGAATCTTGTTGAGAGCATTCCTGGTCGACGGCTTTGTCGTCACAAACCTTTAATGCGTCGTCTTCATTGTTCCCTAACGCGTCACACGAAGGACACTTGAACACTGACGAGCAAATAAAAACTAATGTGTTAAATTAAATCAATGGCAAGTATACAACATTGTCACCTGAATTTTTCCCTTGCTACCTTATAACTTGGAAATAATTATAACCTATGCAACTCAAATCCTTGTTAAAAAATGCTAAATCTTCTTTCAAGACAACGCTTGTGTTCCTCTTTCCTGCTAGGATAGTACCTTCATCATCATCATCAATCTTTATTTATACGCGAAATCGTATCATTTTTACGTGGTCTTCCTATGAATCATGTGTAAAATTAGACTAAAATACTCTAAGGAACTACTTGGCTATAAAGTTAAAAATACAAAAACTTATATCATAATAAGAGTTACAATGAGTCATGGTATATTAAGATAATCTTTCCCTTGAAATGAAGTTTTAAAACATTTAAACTAGGCAGGTTTCTAATCTCTGAGGGAATCCTGTTACACAGAACAGATCCTCTGTAGTGTAGGCTCCCTTTTGCAGACTGCGTTCTGGGTCTGGGGACATAATAATTTAACTCAGAATTTCTAAGATGTGTGAGTGTACATTTGAGGTGTTGGTAAAGATCCGCCTTCGATACGACGGGGAAATATCATTATGGATTTTATACATTGTCACAGCCAACTATTTAAGTCTTACATATTCTAACCATTCCCAGCCAAGCTCATCCAACAAAACACTTGAGCGAACCTCATAGTTAGAAAAGGTGAGAATTCTAGCAGCCCTATTCTGCATTTTATTTTTGTCTCGGCAATTATCACGGATCAGGTTAACTTTTGCTAGTAGAGAATTTTTATCCTTGAGAAATGAAGACTTTCATGGAAAGGAATTGTCTTAGATCAGACTGAAATCAAAATTTCGGTTTGTATTGAATATGACTGGAGTCTTCCAATGGTAGCATCCCTTGAGAAAACAAATGTCTATTTGTATAACTTACTGACATTTGTCAAATGTTTCTTGGCCAAATACAAAAAGGCGAGCAAAGCCACACATCGCACCGTCCCTCCGTACTTTGCAGCCAGATTTGGTTTTTTTTTTTATATATATAGTGAGAGAGACTTGTGCAATCCTGGTCAAAACGTTTGGGACACCTTGGTGTTTCACGTGAGGAAAATGATTTTCAAGTTGACCCCTGGCTCCCCTGTGGATCAGGGGGGAATCGTGTCAAGGCTGTATTTATGAAGTGTTTCACGGTATTGCCGGTTAAATTAGCTGCAAATTCCATACAAACATATACGCGAAAAAGGGGAGGTGTCCCAATACCTTTTGGCCAGGATTGTGGGCACTAATTAAGCAGGACGAAATACTCAACCGTTGGCCCTTGTTTGTCTCCTCCTCAGGCAAAGTTTTCTTCAGACGCTTCTGCGTGTAGTAGCGAGAACTCAGCCTAAAAGTTGCAATATTCAGCTGAACTAGCTCAGGTATAGGCTAAGGGTTCCAGGGTCTCAGCGACACATCCCCACCCAAAAATTCCTACAGTGCCCCCCGCTCCGGGGGTTCACGGCTATAACGGATAACTAGTGCACCGACACGAAAGCAATATTGGATAGGGCTCCTGTTAAAACATAAGAACAGTGATTTCGCGGCCTTATTGGTTTCCGTATCGGAGCGAAGACTAGCTGAGCCGATCTCTGCAGTGGAGAGACACATATCGGATAGGTGTTCATACTATACCAGAGGCACGAAAAGCTTTCCGGCATGGTGTAAAATTAGCCTTTATGTTTTAAGCATTGTTATAGCTCACTTCGGAAAAGAGTGATAGCCTGGGACCCAAACTAAGTGCGCGTGTAATTATGGGATTGTTTAATTATATTTGTTGTGTGGCTTTGTCTACAAATAACTTCAGGAACTCGCCTGGTCTGGCATTTTATAGAATACGAAAGTAAGACGTATCCAGTGAGAATATGTACGTTTGCTTCGAAACGCTAATTTGAATTGAACTGCGATAGCACACGGTGCATTCTTCTGTTTTTTCTCGAGGTAAAATCGCCGCAGGCACAGCTTCCTTCAGGTTCACATTTTTATGTTTTTTTTTTCTTTCAATTTCTCTTTCCGTTTTGCTACTTTCAGCTGTTTTAACCCCGATGAAACACTCCAGTTCGCTTTCCGCCATGTTTGTTTACATTCGTCTCCCCTCAAATAATCTCATAAATGCGCGCGCGCCTAGTTCGGGTCCCAGGCTTTCTCTCTTTTCCGAAGTGAGCTATGAGGCGATATAAAGCAGTCTTAAGCCATGCATACCTGAATCGCGTAAAGTGGCATTGCATCCAGATTCTGTACAAATTGCCCTCAGAAGGGAGCAGGCCAGTTCTCCACCTCGGCCGGATTCCTGTCTTTGTTTGCACATTTGGTTTTGTTCGTTGTGTCTTCCCACTGTGGAACACCAGCGATTTACTCTGGCTCGTCCACTTTTGAACACATTCAGCACGACCTCACATACTGCCGGTCCGTCTTCATCGCAATCCTGCTCGACAACTTTTTTGTTACACGCCGTCAATGCGGCATGCTTATCTTTTCCCCCCGCGCTGCAACTAGGGCAATACGAGGCTGCAAAGTAACAATTAGAATGTCAAACTCAAAGCAATAGACTTTATTTCCCGGGGGGGGGGGTACGCCCTATAATGGCGCATACGGGGGGACACCGCCCGAAAGGGTCACCTATTGCAGGCTTCAGGTTTGTGAAAGGTTAGGGATTTCACTAGTAGTACTGTCTGAAAATGTAAAGAAAACTGTCATAAGGTCGGTAAAAAGACCCAAAAGGGCTGATTTTGTGGTTTATTCATATCAGGGTTAAGACAGTGCATTTACAGCAGTTAAAAGAGATTAATGTAAAGTTCTAAACCAGGTACTGTTGGTTTTCACATGACGTCACTGAAATTCAAACTACAAAACTATCGATCCTACTGAGATATTACTTTCATGGTGTATTAAAGCAGCTGAAAACTAATTTTCAAAAAAACTTTCGCTTCAAAAGGTTTCTTGGTTTTGTAATAGAGTACGCTTGAATTTCTAAGCTTTTGGGTGACGCAACATTCACTTGACGGCCGAGAGAGCTGTCATTTAGGTTAAAAAAGTGACTTTTTTCGAGAAATTTTGCTATCTAAACAGTTCAAGTATTAGAAAAAGTATTACTTTAATTTTTATGAGTTCCTCTAGGAGTAAATTCACCCTTTTGTGGCAAAACTCGGTAACAGATGTTTCTGTTGGTTTCCGTCCGCCATGTTGGAGCTCATCCGGATGAGCTCCAGCATGGCGTCTCCATACAAAGCTCTATAAATTTGGGTAAAACATTTCCTCGGATCTTTCGTATACGAATTATTCCTTCGACCCAAATCTTGGCGAGGGTCTTTGTATATTTACCTCCTTTCATTTCCCAGATTCTGGACTTTATCTGTCGAATGGTTTTGATCTTTATTTTGATCTATTTTGAATGGCGTGACACTGAAAACCAGTAATATAAAAAGGGAAACCATTTGTCAATAGAGCGTATACGAAAGGGACACATTGTCTTCTGCCAGAAATTGTATATAAAAGGGTAAGAGTTTGGACCTAAAGGGTAGAGCCACCTTCTTTTTCTGTTGTCCAGAATAAACAAACTCGACCTCGATTTCTTGTATGGGGAGATTTTATCAGTTGTTGTTTGTCCCCAGCCTCGTACCCAAGCCAGTTCGCGCTATCCGAGTTACCAGAGGAGGCTTGGAACCGAGTGCGAACTTTCCCGACAAGCTTGACAGGTGATGTCACATCGGAAATCGCCGAGGACGACTGGGAACGAGACTGGTTTGTCCCCTGAGAAACAACGCGACGTGACATTGGCTTTATCCTATTAATCCATTAGCGCGAATAAAGATGGTGGGTATAGTGAATAAGGTCTATTATACTGACAATGAAATATTGCCCAATGAATTGAGAGCTTACCGAAGGGACCAGACCAACAGAATCTTCTTCGTCGTAGGAGCGAGGGGTAGTACAAAGATTTTAAGTTTTATAGAATTTTACTTTAATGCCTTATGTAACCTGGGGTAGGGGTAAAAAAAAAAAAAGAAAAGAAAATACTGTACGTCTAGGTACAAAATTTACCAACATCCTCGGCGTCCCAATTCTTTATGATTTTAAATTAAGCAAATGAAAATGTCTATATTACCTTCGGCGCTTAGGCCAAGTATCATACAGGAAAGCACCGCAGCTCCCAAGTAAAATTCTCTTGCTACCATTTTTGCACCTAGAGGCAGAAGAAGAATATTATTACCGTGATTATTTTATATTTTTACGGTGATTTTCAATGTACATTGCACATCACGAAAGACCCGTATTCGTAACTTACAAAACTATTTTCAGTTCCATTTTTTTGTTAACGTGTGTCCTTTTTTGCCACAGCTTAAGTCCTGATTTGGTTTCAAAGGTCTGTCTCTGAAGTTACGGTTAGATTTTTTAATATTAGGATTGGCGTGGACAGCAAGTTCTGTTTCCGATTCAGACTACAATAGCTTGTGGATCAATATTTCTCCTTAAGACTAGTTTTGTTAGGCCCGAATAACACTACTTGAAAAATACTGCACTTTTATCCACCCCTACCACAGTAAAACGCGGATGCGGGGTTGGGGCAGGTGCCGAGGTCTGGGCCGAGTTCTGGATCTATCTTTCTTTAAAGAATGCTGTTTTACGCTTACGGTTAGGGTTAGGGTTAGTGTGAGCCCTAACCCTTACCCTAACCGTAACCCTAAAACAGCATTTTTTCTTTTTTGTACAAAAAAGATAGACCCCTACCCCGCGTTTTACTGAGACCCCTCCCTCCAAAACATCACTTTCTTGATGGTCCGCCCCTCGATCACTTGCGAACTAGAGTGCTACCTATGAAGCTGTATTGGCAGCCACCGACCAAGCTGTCTTCGTTATCACGGCTCGCGAAGCAGTGTTTCCAGTTCACGGGGACGTTTCGATTTAACGACAGGCAGCGAAGTTGCATAGTTTATTCTATCTGTAGAGGCAATTGCATACCGTAAAATTCCGAAAATAAGCCCCTCCATGTATAAGCCCCTCCAAAGATAACTCCCCAAACTCGTAACGCATAAAACACTCCGTTAAATCGCCCCTCCAAATATCAGACCCCCCGGGGCTTGTAATTGGAAATCGCCCTCAAATACAAAGTAAAACAAAGCAAAAACGGTAAATTTACTTTCAACTATAAGGCTAGCCCAATCGATTTTGAAACGCAAATTTTTCCTTAATAGATAAAACCCCTCCGAATATAGGCCCCTCCAAAAATAAGCCCATCAAAAAGGGCCGTTGAAAAATATAAGCCCCGGCCTGGCCCCGGGGCTTATTTTCGGAATTTTACGGTATTCGGAGAAAATCGTCTTTCCAAGCAAACTCCTTACGCTCATTGAGTGATACTGGTCTTGGCGCGTTGCATAGTTTCGTGGGTAACAATGACTCGGGGTGGGTACAAAACGCGAACTTAATAATTCATTTTCATTTAAGTCCGAAACAATGGGTATTATATTGTTACTTCGTGACTTGATTGATTCCCGGTCCTCGTAAAACTAAAATCCATAAATAACTTGAGCAGTTAACTGATTTAGTGACCTGAATGGGATCTATATTACCTGATCAAACTGACGACTTTTTTTCCGTGTTTGGAAATTCATTTTCCTTGCGAGCCTTCATAGAAAATTACGTTGCTAACAAAAGAGCGGAGTGTTGAAGGAGCGCAAAAGCGCTCATTCTTTTAGTAATCCACCGAAAAATTTATGAGTGAAAGCTTAACTGCATTGTCAGTTAACAAAAGAAGCAGAGTTTTGAAAAAGAGCAAAAGCGCTCATTGTTCCTTAAATAGTGATTTAACTGCAGTACATAATTGGTTTAAGACAAGCAAATTCAGTTGGAATACTTCAAAAACTAGTTATATGAGAATTGGCTCTCGTCAAAACCTAGCAACAGCCAAGTTCATGAATCTAAAGATGGATGATAGTCCTATTGAACATAAACCTTCTACTAAGTTATTGGAGGTTTATATTGATGAAATGCTAACCTGGGATAAGCAGATCAAACATATTTCATCTTAAGTCTCTAATTGCTTGCAAATGCTGTACTAGATAGAAAACTTTCCGATAATCAAGAGACTCTTAAAACTATTTACTATTAATTTACTTGTCCAGTCCTACTTGATTATTGGCATGTCTGAGAACTAGCCTTGTTAAACGAGCTTGCTGAGCCATTTACAGTGTTTAAATAAAGTTGATTGAATTGATTTTGAATTCGAATGGATAACTGCAGTTTACATTTATTGAGTATCTTCTATGATCTTATTAAGCTTCACTGGCCAGAACTCAACTCTAACCCCAGTAAGCGATGAAAGCGGAAATGAGTTTGCGGAATGGCATGTGGCATGGCTTGTGGAATGACATAATTATGCAGAATGACTCAAAATGAAAAGTGCGACCTTTTTTGGCGCCAATCAATTTGCAAAGGCAGCCACTTTTTTAACGTTGCGGACTCATCGAAGATATCAAAAATCCATGAAGGACTCCTTGATTTCTACCCTAGCTGCGAACAGAGCTTTCTCTCTTGCATGGCCTTTAGTGTCTACGAGGTCGTTCGCTTGGCTTGTCTGTCGAGTAGTTGATGTGTTTACCCCCCTGGAGAAAGGGGAGAACGTTTCCCTTGGGGCATATAATGCAAAACAACTACGCGACTGACAAGCCACGCGAACGACTTCATTAACGTTAAAAGCCATGCAAGACAGAAACCTGCACTCGCAGGGTACCTTACTTCTCACTGTCAATTAGCCTTTTCGCGACACTCCAACGTACAGTAATAAACGGACCGGCAAAGCAGTTGCTCCTTCAAATTGGCGCCATAAAAAGGCGCGGCAAAGACGCGCGCATACTTTTCAGTTTAATTTATTTCTTTGAGTCATTCTGCATATGTCACATTCCGCTTAATTATGTCATTCCGCAAGCCATGCCACGTACCATTCCGCAAACTCGTTTCGCCTTTTACCGTCACCACTCTGACACAGCTTAAAAATCTTTTCTTTCCAAAGAAGCTTTCCATAACAAACTAAAAAACACTACAACGACAAAAAATCATAGCAAAAAGTAACTTTGCCTTTACACTGTTGGCCTTAACTGACTCAATCATTACGGAAATTATAGACGTTATAGACATTATCCTTTCAGTACTACACAGTTTTAACGGGACTTTGTTTCCAAACGTGCAGCGGAAAATAAAGTTTAAGGATAAGACAGGTTAGGTTTCCTTACGCTAACTAAGTGTTGTCCATTTTTTTAGGCTTCTTGTAAGACTCCTTGTATCTTTTTGGCCCACGTTTTATTCAAGTGGTTTGATTGCCAGGCACGTAATCTTTGGACTCCCAATTATATCTGGAGAGAAATTTTCTCTGCGAACTCAGTAGGTTGCTAACGTACGGGCTTTTTTTGTTAAGTCGTCATTACCCGTGCTTCTATGATTAACCAAATAAAGTACATTTTTAAAGAACTTTCCTTACCTCAGCTCACCTTCAGCACTTCTCTTGCAATGAACTTCTTATGAAGTGACGCATTATTGAAGAAAAGCTCTATTATCAGGCATGCATGACCGCGCATGAACAATTCATCAAATACCAGCCCTTAGGATTAACACCAAACACAAACTGGTAAATGGTGGCTGAGCTTTGCCTGATCATTCATTTAATCTTCTTTCGTTGGCTGCGATGGACACTTAAATTTAGCCTTCAGTGTGAATTGGTTTCACTGGCCAGTTTTAGAGAAAATATAAGGTTTATCGAGAAAAACCCACATTGTAAGTACTTTGTAAGAACACAGTTAATTAAAGTGGAATGGCTGGGAAATCCTTTGTTACATGTTTTTGTTAGCTTCTTTGGACCTGACCTTGCACAACGTTCAATAGCATTCCTTTCATTTTAGACTTAATACCGACCAATAGCAACATTGCATTAATTTACTCAGTCACAATTTGTGACCAAAAAACAAAGGATTGTGAACGATCAGAGAGCTTCCAACATAACCTACAGCACCATTGTTTTCAATTTATATTTGCCGGCTTTCCTAATCAGTCTCCTCTACTATCTATGCTAAAAATAATAAAACTGAAGCAGGAGCCCTGATAAGCCGAACACAGTATGGCTGGAGCGAGTAACACCCATGTTACAGTGTTTTCACCGACCGGGTTACTTTTGGAACGATTTTGGTGCCAATGAAGCAGTCAGCAAAACCGACACAAGCCATAAAAAAATGGCATTTGCGAACTCTAAATGATGTTTAGTTTTTCATTTTCATATCTTATACTTCAAATGAGTTCATTTCGAAGTTTCATAGGAATAGTGTGGGACTTGCTCAGTCTGGCTTATGAACTTCTGTCCTGAGAACACAATCCACCGGGCTACTTATTATTACCAGTCACGAAAATCAAATTGTTGATCGACTCTCTCTCGAAGCTTCTTGACAGAGTAGGTGGGGCATGAAAATTCGCTTAAGCCCCTCTTTATTGATTCTTTCCCCCAACCACTTCCTCAACCAGGAAAGCGTTTAATCTTTGGGAGAGGGGTCACATTAAATGATAAATATTACTAATACATCCTTACTAAAAAGCTTTTTTTTTTTTTTTTCTTGCGAGCCTTTATAGAAAATAACGTACCATTGTTAACAAAAGAGCGGTGTTTTTTGAAAGAGCGCAAAAGCGCACATTCTTTGAGTAATCCACTGAGCAAATGCAGTATGTATTAATTTAGTATCTTCTTTGTTTTTTTCATGCATGCAGCAGTTTACTGGCCAGAACTTATGATCACTCTAAGACGCTTAAAAGTCTCCTCTTTAAAAGAGCTTCCCCTTTCAACAAAACTACTAGGATTTCAAACGAATGATGGTATAAAGTTCTAAAAAGTTTATGCTCGCAAGCCTTCATAAAATTAAAATTGCATTGTCAGTTAACAATTAAGGAGCAGAGCTTTGAAAAAGAGCAAAAGCGCTCATTGTTACGGTAATGGATAAATGTAGTTTGCATTAATGTAGTATCTTCTATGTTCTTATTTATAGCTTCACAGGCCAGAACTCAACTCTAACCCGGCTTAAAAGTCTCTTCTTTACAACAAGATTTCCAAAAAAAGCAAAAACAAAAACAAACACTACACCGTCAAACAAATAGCAGTAAGTAACTTTAGCTTTGCACTGTTGGCCCTAGTTGGCTCATTACGAAGTTAAGGACATCGACTTGACATAGACAATCCCATTAACAGGTTGAGTTTTCCTTACGCTAGCTAGTGTTGTCCATTTTTTTAAGCTTCTAGGACGCGTTGCATCTTTTTGGCCCGCATTTTATTTCATTTGGTTTGATTGCCTGGCGTGTTATCTTTGAACTTCGATGCTGGCAGGCTGGAGAGGAATTTTCTCTGGGAACTCAGTCGGCTGCTTACTGATAGACTTTTTTGGTAAAAGTCATCATTACCAGTGCTTCTATGATCCAAAAAAGTACACTTTTAAAGAACTCTCCTTACCTGAGCTCTCCTTCAGCCCTTCTCTTACGATGAACTTCTTAAGAATGTGACGCGCGTGATTGTAAAATTAGGTGGTAGCCTAGAAGAAAAGCTCTATTATCAGGCATGCATGACCGCGCATGAACAATTCATCAAATGCCAGCCCTTAGGATTAACACCAAACACAAACTGGTAAATGGTGGTTGAGCTTGGCCTGATCATTCATTTATTAATCTTCTCTCGTTGGCTGCGATGGACACTTACTTTTAGCCTTCAGTGTGAATTGGTTACTCTAGCCAGTTTTAAAGTAAATATAAGGTTTATCGAGAAAAACTCCTATTGTAAGGACCTACTAAAAACATAGTTAATTAAAGTGGAATGGTTGGGAAATCCTTTGTTACGTGTTTTTGTTAGCTTCTTTGGACCTGACCTTGCACAATGTTCAATAGCATTCCTATCATTTTGAGCTTAATACCGACCAATAGCAACATTGCATTAATTTACTCAGTCACAATTTGTGATCAAAAACCAAAGGATTGTGCACGGTCAGGGAGCTTCCAATATAACCTACAGCACCATTGTTTTCAACTTTGATGTTTGCCGGCTTCTCTAATCAGTCTCCTCTACTAACTATGCTAAAAATGATAAAACTGAAGCAGGAGCCCTGATTAAGCCGGAGCATAGTTTGGCCGGAGCGAGTAAGGGTGGGTAGAAAACGAAGACCTAAGACCCAAAAACAAAGACACTCTTCAAAATCACTTATAGATATGTAGAAACGGGTATCTCGACTTTAGATGTGTAAGAAACAACAAGATCTTCAATTATACAAAATTTCGACCAATGGCTTTTATAAACAGGCCAATCATAGTGCGTACTCAAATCCTGGTACACAGGTGGTTTGAAATTAGCCAGTTGCGTGCTCGCTGATTGGTTGAATTGTTATTGCCCAAGTATGCATGTAGCCTAAAAATTTTTTTCTCTCATAAGAATAACAGCTTGTAAAATTAGCGAGTCACATTAATTTTTGCAAGGGTACGGATCAAGAGCTGAGGTGAGTCAGATCTAAAACGGAAAATTTTCTTTTATTTGTAGCCAGAAGCGCAGTTAATAATTACTTACACCATGAATATCCCAAGCAGTCGACTGTGTTCTCAGAGCAAACTTTCTTCTGGATGGAAGTTCAAAGTTCTCGAGCGCGGGAATCAAATGCGCGCCTAAGAGAGATAATGTGCCCTAGACAAATGTAAGCAATAAAGTTACGAGCGCGAAGGGGACCTAAGATACCTAACCAGCTTTGCTTTAAAAGAGTAGCCGTTCACGTGATATTGTTTTATTATTCACCTTCCTCTCTGGCATTTCCAAAGAAAGAAACTTTTAAAGACGATAAAACGAGAGATCAAAACTAATACGTAAAGCAATGTCCAGTCAACTTGCTTGTTTAAATTAGTTCATAATGAGTCAAATTATAAAAACAAATTAAATTACATGTGACTATTGTTTTGTCATTCTAGTAGTCTTTTTTAAGAGGGAAGAGAGTTTTAAGCGATCTTAGAGAGTTCTGGACCGAAATCTCGCAGAAGAACACACAGCATAAGAAATCAGTGCACACTGCATAATTTGCCATGGACTTTTCATTAGTACTAAACAATGCCTTTGACACTCCACTTGTTTAATTTGTGCATGTTAATAATAAATTTCTATGAGGGCTAGTTGGAGAAAAAAGTTTAGTTTAAAAGGGATAAAGAAAATTAGGAGCACGGCAACTAATTGCTCAGAAAATAGGAAACGTAAGCAGACCGATGCATTAACCGTGAATTGTCTCAGTTCCGGGATAAAAGCCGATCTTAAGTTTACTTGCATTTAATATGCAGTATATTTGTTCTTGGCATCCAGGAAGACTAATTGTGTGAAACATTTGAAATATTTAAAACAGTTGGGCAGGAGCCGATTTAAGATATTCGGAATCCTCAATGCCTCAAACATCTGTTCATTTGCTCGACAGCAGCATAGATTCAGCTGTAGTTTGAACCCGAAATTCCGTCGTTCACCATAAGAAATGTATTTGGTTTAAATTTGACGCCAACAAAAGGCACGCGTACTTGTCTCCTGGATTTATTCCATTTTTTCTACTGGTATATGCCGCATAATTATGCCATTTCGCAAGTCATGCACGCCGTACTCCATTCCGCAAACTAATTTCAAGCTTTTGAAACTCCGATCGTTGGTCAACATGTGTGGCAGCTAAGACGGCTTAAGTCCAAGTAGGCTAGTTGTTGTTGTTTTTTCTTCAAGTTTAAGAAATGGAAAGAAGATTGTTGCCTAATTTCCTTCGGTTTGCATATTATGGATAAAATTTAATATAATAAATGAAGATGTGAAATGGTCCCAAGGGTAATTTCGGTTCACAAAGCGAAAAATACCTTAGATGCACTCACTGAATTACTAGTACTGAGTAACTATTGCACAGTCGTGGCTTGAAGATGCGAGGATCGATCGTTATGCAAAATACACGTTCCACACTTCGTAAATTAAAGGAATGCACACTAGCTCGTCATGTTTTCCTACCCTTTGGAGAACTTGGTCACGTGCTTGTTCCACTTACCCCGCGCCAAACGCCGTAAATAACTATCCCACGAGCAATCCGCAACTTCTTGAATGTGCTCTCCATAGTGGACATTTTTGAATACGCCTTGAATCCGGAATCGTGTGGACGCAAAATCCGAATGTATATTTTTTATCCTCATTTAAATTTGTATTTCCGCAATTCACATATTTTTTATTTTTGCGTTTCATTCCTTTCACGGGCTAAGATGAACTCAACAAATTAGCCTACTCCTAAAAGTATGGGTCTTCTTAGCTCCGTCGGTAGAACACTGCGGCAACAACGCAGAGGCCATGGGTTCGATTCCGTTGAAGTCCCAAAATTCTTTCAAGTTAATTTTCAGTTGCTTAAGTTGCAATTATTACCACTGCGACGATCATATCTTTATATAAATTTGTATTTCCGCAGTTCACATCATCTTCATTCTATGTAATCTAACCTGGTTAGTAACGTCTGCGAAATAACAGCGATATTCTTGTTCTGGGCTCTCCTACCGACTCAACGGATTACCGGAAATCCGTTTCGAATTTCCTGTCAACCTGATTGGCAAATCGACAACAGCTTTGTTAATAAGCCAATCATAGTGCGACTCAAATCCTCGTACTACAGGTGGGAGTCATGAACACGGCGCTTTTTCGCAGACGGACTCAACGCGAAGTTTAGTTCCTTCTGTGGCTTATGCAGGCTATGTACGTATACATGTAAATCGTCCCTGTAATAAAAACGTCTTTTATCTCTAGGTGAAAAAATGTTAGCCAAGAAACTGCATTTAGAAGCCTCTGTGCTTGCCTGTATGATATTTGGCCTGATTAGCGTCCAAGGTAAAATTATAGTAACGATTTTCATTTGTTAAATCGTGAGAAGAAACGATAGCCTGCGAACAGTCGCCTCTCTTCACTCCTCCCCTATTGGGATGTTTCTCCTCCTAGCGAAACGTCCCAAGAGGGAAGGGGTGAGGAGAGACGGCTGTTTTCGCAGACTAGAGAAAAGACTGATGTTTGTAAATTTAATCTTATTAGTGTGAAATACATAAATGGGTTGTTTGACAGTACGATTTTGATAACGTATATAGGAGCTCTAGAGTAACATTCTATGGCTTAGTTATTCTTACCAGACAAAATACATGAACAAGAAAACAGTAAAAAAGAGAGGGCAAATGCGTTATACTGAACAGCAGAGCTGAACTCAGATTCGTTTTGTACAGTTTACAGGGTTATGAGCAACTGACAGTTTCCATATCAACGCAAACAGGCATATCGATTCCTGGCACCACTGTTAGGATTTTAGTAGGGCCAGTGAAGGAAAATATCAGAGCTGTAAAAATACGTCTCACAACCTCTCCCTCCCCCCTCCCCAGAGTAAACTCTATTGATCAGCCCCCTTTCCCTATGTCGTATGCTAGTCATGGCAAAAACGTTCAAGGGCCAATCCTGTGTAATACTAATGATTTTGTCTCGTCCTAAATTCTTGCTTTTCAGGCTTCTCTTGTCCTAGCTGCAGCGCGGGGGGTACTGATAGGGAAGAGGTATTAATGGATTGTGAGGGAAGCGCTGTCGACGAGGAGTGCGTTGAAGAAGGAGATGCAGCAGTTTGTGAGGTCATGCTGCTCGATGTCCCAAGTAAACGAGTGAGAGTTACTCGTCGGTGTACTACTAAGAAAATGCATGAGGAAAACAAACAACAGTGCAATCCACAGGAAAATATAATGTGTGCGCAAAGGACAATTTGCACTAAATCTGGATGCAGAGCCCCTTTACCAGAAGGTATGCCTGTTTAGAGCTATATGTTTTTATTTTGTCTTTATGTAATAATCCATTTCCCTGGAGTTAAACTGTTAAAGGGACTGTGTCACGGCTAGCTCAGGGCTAGTTTTAATGTATTTTGCTCGTAATGCCAATTACGAGTTCTTATTTGAGTCTTGATTCGCCATGGAACTTGAGAAATCACTTGTGAATCAAAAACTGACAGCTTCGTTTCAAACATGTTTTTCAAGCAACATCATTGCAAATCTACAAACACTGACGAAAGTGAATTTTTGAAAAACTTTTGGGCTAACAAGTTTTCAAAAACCGCAATTGGTGCACGGGCTATAAACATGGGTTTTGACTAAATGAAGGTTAAATTTTTGTCTAATAAAGTTGATTACTTACATTGAAGTAGTCGTTTGTCGTTTCCGCTATATTTCTTGTACAAAACCCTCAAAACACGATTTGTTTTGATAGCGCCCGCGCTTTAGGATTCGAAGAGGAAGCTCGGGTACCAAGACTGAATGAATGCATATCGACCGTCTAAATCAAAACAAACCGTGTTTCCAAGCTTGTCTACAAGGAATATAGCGGCAGAATTTAGTGACCAGAAAGGACAAAAGACTTCTCCAATGTAAGTAATTCAACTTTAAACAAAATTGTAACCTTTATTTAGTCGAAACCGGCTGTTTCCTAATGATAGCCGGGATGATAGCCCATCATTTGGTACGCAGATAACCAACTCGCTATTCTAATGTACAAAATAACTCGTGACATTTCCCCGCCGTATCTGAGAAATATTTTTGTGAATGTCTCTGACGTTCACTCTTATAACCTAAGAAATCCATCAGTTAACTTCTATGTTGCTAAACCTAAGTTAGAATTAGGGAAACATAGGCTTCACTACAGAGGATCGGTCCTCTGGAAAAAAACTCCTAATGGAAGCAAGAGAACAGGAAAGCTTAATAGACTTGAAATAGACCCTTTTAAATCGTATTATAGAGAAAATGCTCTTTACCAAGTCATAACATAATTATTCTTAGTGAGTGCAAAATTATAGAATGTAATTTTAAATACAATGTTAATTAGTAGGTAATCGATTGCGTAACTATAGTATATGATTATTACATAATTAAAGCATATAAGTACAACTGTAATTATAGTATATTTAACAACTAAGGTATCTAAAAGATAGTAATGCTGCGGCACATTCTGTTGATACTGGCATTAGTTAGGCAGTGAGATCAAAAATGACATTGAATGTCCTATTTACATGTTGGAAAGTACTAGAATAATTACTATCAGTCTATAGAAAGAACTCGTGGGAACGTTGTTTAGAAAATGATCAAGTGGTTGTCAACTCTGGTTTTCCCACAGTAAATTGTAGGAAATAATAGAAATTCAGATCGTTTATCCATATATTTAATATACTGTGCACGATATTTTCTCTGGAAACACAATACCTTTCGTGCTGTTTGTTGCACTTTATTAAGTAACAGTTATTTAGCTATATATTTATAGAAAACAACAACACAAAAAACGGGAAAAAAAAGAAAGAGGGAATAAATAACACAGTCGGATTCGAACTCGGCACCTACGGCTCGACGCGACTACACTTAACCACTACACCACAGAGACTGATGACGTAGATTGCAGGAAAAGTCTTTCATTTTATTCCTTTTCCATGAAACTTCGCCGGCAAGATGATCGCCAGCCGCATTAACCGAGCTATTAACAGTGAAAAAACAATGTAAACGCATATTCCATGGCAATAAATTAATGAAAGAACATAATTATGCTTTTCAAAACGCCGATACACGTCCTCGTCTGCAAAGTAGGACACAAAACATATGTTTTGTTATCTCAATTTCCGCTGTTATTTTGAAGCGAATGGTCAAAGTCACATCCATTTTCGGCTCATACAGTTTCTTAAGAATAGCATTGCATGACATTTTCTCACTTTAACATCACCTTCTAGCCAGCTGGAATTTATCCCCCGTGTTGCGGAGTCGAAGAGCAAAAAAAGGCTCTTGAGTCAAAAAAGGCTCTTGAATTGAAATCCAATCCCCAAGTTAACCATTGTACTCATCTGAAAGACTCCTGCGTGTCTTAAAATTTGGTAAGACCTCTAACCGTGCTGTAGAAAATTTGCAACAAAGAAAACTCTAAGTCTGAGCAGTGAACGATGCACTCTCTCACCCACCGAACTTCCCCGTGTTTTTATTTGAGTTGTTCGTGGTGCAATGCACTCTGGTTAAATGCAATGCATTGTGGTAAAAAGTGATGAATTCGAGAATTCGTCGCCCCTTATATATTTCCTTTAAATCCTGATTATGTTGCTGCTCGCTCCCTTCGGTCGCTCCGCAGCAATTATTCCACGAGGGCGCGTTGGATATGAGATGATAGATAGTCAACGAGGCGCGTAGCGCCGAGTTGGCTATAATCATCTCATATCCAACAAGCGCGAGTGGAATAATTGTTTTATTAAAAACGCCCGCAAAATCTCGTTGAATCTCCCCGACTAGAACAAACCGGAAAAGACAAGGGACTTCCGCTATTCACATGTCACACGTCTATCAAAACTGTCAACGCGCGAACGGACTCGCCTGGGCTGCATGAATGAAAAATCAAAACATTGTAGCGATGAACATTAGTTTTTTAAAAACTCATCGGGATTCTAGGATTTTACACAGCAGAACAGCTAAAAAACCTGGCAGATAATGTGAAGGAAAAGAATTTTTAAGTGACAGCCATCGAAATTAGAGTGAATTTGGATTCTCGGTGCAGTTATAAAAGTAAGAACAACGGAGAAAAACTATTACCTCGGTCGCTTGTTATGAAATTGTTTGAAGCCACAAGCTGGTTTTGCTGAACGAGAAAAGAAGCTATACTGCGGCCTCGATTGCTCTAGTGAATGGCAGCATGGCCTGTATTTGTAGCTGGTTACTTGTGATTTATATTCTTGATGTCGGATAAACAAGCCGCAGTTATCTATCGGCGAGTGACTCGCTCGGCGAATGGCTTCGCGATCATGAAGAAACAACACTTGTCTTCTTTCGTAGCTGGTCAAGGTACTTTAGTTCCATGTGTTTTCATATGTTTTTCGACAAACTTTCAAACAAGCTCTTGTGGCTTTTTTGTTTGTTTTTGTCTTTTTTCTTTCGATGAAATTGCATTTCTAGTATTCCAAGAAATGAATTAAAACGATTTACTTCGGGCGCCTTCTACCCTTCGCGAAAAAAATCTCAGCTAGCTTCCAATTTTAAACTGACGCGTACACCGACCATATATGGAGAGCATGGTATAATAGCTCATATACCATAACGGCTAAGCCAATCAAAATGTTAGAATTGCATTATCCAATGATTCAGTTTTTAATAAAATTAATTATAATATGTAATTTTAAATACAATGTTAATAATTAGTAGGTAATTATTACATAATTTTAATAGCGATTTAATAGCGTTAAAATAACACAACAGATGCAACAGATGCCACAGATGGGCAAAACTGAAGAAGATTGAAACGGTTTGAAACTAGGGTTTTTGAAAACTGTTCAGCCTAACAGTTTTTCAGAGTTGATCTCTGCTGTTTGCAACTTCAAAAATAATGCTCAGGAGACATATTTGTTTGTCTCGATTCTCTGATTTTGTCATTTCCATGTAATTTCTCTGCTTACTTTCAGTTCCATAGCGATTAAGGGCGGGAAATTGGCAAAATTAAACAAAATGAACTGGACTGGGCACCGTGACACAGCCCCTTTAAATTTCTCTACTGCACACGACTGTTAGCAACTCGCACCTGGATAAAGTTTTGTTAGTTTGTTTTTAATATGAGCCAGCATGGCAAAAATTGCCCCGAAATTTCCATCGATTTGGCACCTTTATTTCGATTTATTTTAAATTCTGCTTTTCAGTGTTCAAGTGTCCGTTCTGTTCCTCGTCCGGGAAAGATACGATCGCGGCCGTATTGAAGAATTGCGACAAGTCCGCTGTCTATGAGGCGTGCCAGCAAAAAGACCCAATATGTGAAGTTGTCATAACGGAACACGAGAGCGGAGGGGTTGATGTACAGCGCTGGTGTTCCACAATGAAACAACAAGCGGCACACAAAGAATTTTGTCGTAAGTTCGGACTCTGTCGGAAAACGGCGTATTGCACAGAGTCTGGATGTAAGGCCACTTTACCATGAATGCAAAAGGTACTCGTGCATGCTCAGAGCTTATTTAGCCTTAGTTTATAGAGTATATTCGATAGATTACATTCTGTAATAGACCGTAACAGAGAGAATATCGATAAGGAGCTAAGAAGCAACTGGGATTGAAACTGACTACAACCATTAAACTACTTTTCAATTTTAATTTCTAGATTATGAATCACTGACCCTTGTTCCCGAAGGAGCGGGGGGAGTAGGGGTATTCCCTTATATAAGCCATATAGGTATGTGCCGCCCCATCGGGTATGGTTTTTGCGCCGTTTTGCTCTGAAAACGGGTATAGATTTTGCCCATTTTGGTCTGGAATCGGGTATGGTTTTCGGAGGAACTACGGAGTGTATGAACGTATTTATCGTTTCAGTTCCAAATGAGTAAGAAAGAAAGAGAAATTTGCGAATTCGAAATGGATTTGAATAACTTTTTGTTTGCGTTCTAACGGCTAAGTAATGATAACATAACTTCTGCCTAAAGGCCAGATCTGAAAACGGGTATGGATTTTAAAGGTCTAGTCTGAAAACGGGAGTGTGGAAAATTACATTTTTTGGTCTGAAATCGGGTCAGGATTTGAGGAACCGGGCGGCACACCCCCACCAAAAATTCCCAGGAATTCCCCCCACCCCCGCAGGGTCCTTCTTATCAGAAAACTTACGGACCGGAAATTCAGAGATGCCAGGAGCCCCATAATCAGGAGCGAGCGACTCCCATACTAGGCCTATGTAACGGCGTTTGAACAGAGCAGTTTATTTTTAGACACATTTTAGGGCACTTTTTCCCGCGAAAATAGAATCTCCAGCATGTCTATGAGCACATTCGAAGTATAAGATATCTAAAAGGAAAACTAAACATTATTACATAAGGCCAGCAGAAAATATCAAACTAACCGTTATTAAAAGGCAAAAAATATTTTGGTTTGTAGGTTTTGCTAACTGGTCAATTTGTGGAATTTTAAAGATATTCAAAATTTCGCGCCCCTGCAGAACCGTTCCAAAAATAAACTAGTCCGTGAAAACGCCGTGACAGTAGCGCAAGGAAGTTGCTCGCTCCGGGTTATGGGCTCCTGGAGATGCCAACTTCTGCAGACTGGCTTTTCGCATTATCTCTTCCAAGACAACACACTCTCTTCCCTATATAAACCCACTCTACAATATTGGGTGTGACTTGAGACATTACAATTAGTGTATCATGAAGTAGAGACCTTAAATAGCTGCTTTGATAGTTTGTGCTCGCAAAAGTAGCATAATATGCTAGCAGTGCTTGTATCTTTCTAAAATTATACGTCCAGTAATCATGCTAGTTTTTTTTTTTTTTAAATCACGATCATGTTAACCAAAAATCCAGAAACTATGATTTACTATTTTCTTTAAATTTGGGGAAAAAAAACAAAAACAACAACAAAAGACAAACAAACAACAACGACAACAACAATACACCTCACTGAACCATGCATCAAATGGCAAGCACATTCCAGTGGCGGATCCAGGGGAAGGGCCTGCCCCCCCTTATTTCAAGGTATGGATACCCCCCCACCCCCCCAACCCGCCCCTTATCTGAAGTTCTGGATACGCCGCTGCATTCACCCTATTGACATCTAGAAGCATTAAAAGTACAAAATTCATTGTCTGACAACTATAACCCCCCCCCCCCAAAAAAAAATAGTCCACTTTAAAGTTACAAGTGGAAACGAGACCGGAGTTGACCCATCTTCCTTTATCATGTTATTTTTTAAGCTAACTAGTTTTCTTTTATCGTCATTTTCATAAGGAAAGGAAAGAGGTTTGTATCAAAACAAGGTCAACCTCAGCCTCACGTAAACTCAGAGGCTAGGATACTAAGCCCACAACTGTAAAATAGTTTTTTTACAAGCAGCACGCCGACGCCATCTTGGGTAACCGAGCTAGATATGCGCATGTGTTGAGTCCTGTGAAAAAAGTCTTGTGCCACTTCCTGTGGGACAAGCCAAAAGTGCAAATTATGCTCGAGCAGTGCTTTTTTTTCGCAAACTAGATGAAAATGATGCTCTTAATGACGAATTATGCCAAAGATTATGCTCGCACAATCTATCAAAGCCTCCCGCTCCCCACCCCCCCCCCCCATCACCAATCCTAATTCTTTCATCTGTTGTTGTTTTTAAAAGGAAGAAAGAAGAGATTTCCGGCGTGCATTTACTTTAGCACGGGATGTGAGAGAAGGAAGATCTGCAAGCTGTTTGTTTAATTGCACTACTCCTTATACTTTTGATCCATTTTCACGATTGTTTTGCAACAATTAAAGCACGGCACGTCACACTTGTCCTGAGTTATATAATAGGGGAGCTCCCTCGCGCGCGAGGGGCACACAGCGGAGTACCATGAGTATAAAGAGTGGTAACCTATAGATCTCAAAAATTTTGATTATCACGTGACCGCCCGTCTGTCTACCCCCGTAAGTGTAAGCCGATGTAAAATGTCACAGTTTACTACTCGCACTTCCACCCGGACTTCTTAAAGAGAAAAAGCAACTACAAAGCCGAGTCTTTTTTTTTTGTCGAAATGTTGATGTCTACGAGAACGTTGATAACAGAGAAAGAGCTAACAAACCGAAAAGACGAATTTTTTTAAGCTGAAAGAACAACACGACAATTTCATAGCGGTTGGGAGAAAATGCGAAATGATAGCGGCCAGCGAGCTGAAAAATCAGCTCTCTAGAGAAAGCATGTGGTTTCAGTTTTTTTTTTCGCTGTACAACTAGTTTTTTTCCCGTTAGAATTTTCTACTCTTTTAAAACAAATGCAACACCCATATGCTACAAATAAATGTTTACACCAGTGACAGTTTTGTGCGTGCATTTTGTCCCTGCGCGTTTTTAAGAGCATGAATTCCAATTTTTAATCCGACGGATGACTCGAAAAAAAAAAAAATATATTGCTACTAAAGCAACTAAAACTGATGGAATAGCAGAGACAAAATCTCGCCAGACACGACAAATGTAATAAAACTAGACAACAAGCCAACGGGGACTGGTTCTGTAAAGGAAGGGCTTAAGAAGGAAAAAAAGGAAAAAAAAAGAAAGAAAGAAAAGAAAAAGCCGATCAACAAAAAGGCGAGATCAGGTCATGAAAGAAATTTCAAATTTTCTTGATTGGCTAGATTGTGAGAGAATGACGTAAATGTTGTCTCCTGCGCGCGCTGTGTGTTTTCGTTCTTTGTCTTAAGTTCTGTTCAAGTAAATTTGTCCTTGAAGAAGTAGTTTTCCGTCTCAATATAACTTTTAAAGCTATTTTTATCTCATTTTTAAAGACTTTTTAAAACTCTCTCTCGGTATCAATATTAAGACTTTTGAAAAGGGTAAAAAAAAAGATTCAGTCACGTACTTTCTTAAGCTTTTAGCGCGCCCCATAATAATTAAATTCTAGTCCTATTCAGGACTACTTTCAACCGGACGATCAAACTCAACCTATTTTTTAAATGACTCCTGGGTTCAAACTTTTCACAGTTTTAAATTTAAACTATACTAGCTGTCGCTTTGAATTTGATGTTACGAAGAAAAACAACAACAAATTAGTTGGTTTATACTTAAGATACTACGTTTCGCAAAAGAAAATTTCACGGCTCTACCAAATTCGTTGTTTAACACGTCTGAAATTGAGGATTTCTTTCGAGCATGCGCTCTTTCATCGCCTGTCACATTCCTGACGGGCGGTCACGTGTACAGATCGGATTTGACCCGATCTCGTCTTCGGTTTCGTCAACAAGAGATATGCGTACGAGATTATTAGCACACCAATGTAACACGCACGCAACATTGTTTGCGCAACAATGTTGGGAATTGTTGCGTCCCTTTGCACGTAGCTACGGTGTAACGTCGTCCGCATCGTTCAAAAATCATCTTTGTCTTAAAACGAGGTTAATTGTGAAGCCATTCATCCGAAAATGATTTTTTTATTCTCTCATACAAAAAATCTCACGTTCACACGGCGCTGGACGAATTTTCGACCGGCTGAAAAATATTTTCGCTCTGTTCACACGGAACTGACTAACCGGTTTGGATTTTAACTTTTCTCAGAGGTTTCAACATCTGCTTATCCGCAGAGCACTTCTTAAGCAAATCCAAGTTGGCGTCTCCCAGCTGAGTTAATATGCACGCATTCACGCAATCGCGCCCTTTCCTTACAAACATTTAGAGGGCTACGGTGTTCACATTGCTGCGGTCAAATTTTCGACCGTACCATCTAAAAGTTTGACCTCGATTTTAGCGTTCGAATTTTTGAACGGCTGGGCGATCAAATTTTCGTGAGGTTAGCTTGGTTCCGTGTGAAACGTAGCTTTAGTCCTGCTCTGGAATAGCTCTCTGGAGTTTTTGTAACTCGGAAATGGGCTATTCTTCGTGTATAGGTCAGCATCAGGGCAAGGGTACACTTCGTGATGTCTAACTTAGGTTTTTTTATATGCGGTTTTTACTGTACACTGATGTCTTCCGCTTACGATAACCTGTCGTCTTCCTGTCAACACGATTGTTTCTTACAAAGAAAATGTTCGATCTTAAAATTTTCATCGATAAACAATTGTCCAATAGTAAATAAAACGAGAAAACTATGACTGTGATCAACCAATCTGAACAAGATTTCGTCCATTACAACACTTGTAGCGTGATTGACTCAAGCTGTATCTCTGACTAGTTAGCAACTTGCACTGCTTTGTTTTCAATGACTGACATCCACCACCCGCATTTTTCTGCCGTCTACCATTGGTTTAGTGTAACGCACGGTTTGTTGTAGAGTGCTCTGACCGGATCTTGAAAATGATAGTACATTTTCACTTGGTTATTTCTACGTTCGTGCAAACTTGATCGAACGTAATGCTAAGATAGAGAGCCTTCTAATCTTTTAAGCGATCCCACAGAAGCAATTGAACTGTGTTCATGGCGTTATCTGGTCATTCGGCTGAACCGAAGTGAACTGAGTTCTTTAACAATCGCGGCTTTTTCGGCCTCCAAGCTTCCCACGTGGTGACGGAGCTCTTCTAGCTGAGGGAGAAAGAGAAATGAATGAATGAATAAATGAATGACTGAATCACCATAAAAGGAACATAAATATTCGAGAGAAAAGGTGGTAAAAGAGGGGGCAGTTAGACGAAAAATCTGACCGCAAGTCCAGCGCTCTAAACGCCCGGCCAAGCTGCCTCTCATCAACAACATACCCTTGGGTCTCTGGGGATGAAAAAGGTCCTCCCTTACCTCGTTGCGAAGTCCATTATCCTCCTTTCGAGGACTTGAGCCACTCGATGCAGTGACAACCCTGTAATGAAATCGAGAACGTTGACAACTATTTAATTTATAGTAAATTCAGTGACATTCGTCAAGTTTAATAAAGAAACGCTGTTTCACGCCCGGATTCCATCTGCTTCAATTGTTAACACGATCTGTTGCCGTTTAAAGGTGATGTTACACGAGACGATAAGCAACGACAATTTTCAGCGCAACACAGCGTTGCAGTGTTGGAACAATGTTGCAACCATTCGAAACAATGTTGCAACAATGCTGTAATGCTGTGTTGCGCTAAAAATCGTTGTTGCGAATTGTCCTTTAATCCTTTTAGTACCAAGAGTGAGCAACATATATTTTCTCCTAACAATATCCATACATCACCAAGAGAAAAGGTTATGGTAAACAAAATGATCAGTAAAGGGAAAGTGTTGTGATCAATTACTAAATTCTCTCAACTGATTCTTTATGGAAATGTACGCAGATCTGTCTGGAGAACTTGTATTTGAATATTGAGGCTTAAAGGTTAACACATTCACACTCAGGGTATTATGATAATGTAAACTATTCCATCTATCAAAGAAGCTTGGATTATCGCCAAAAGTGTCTTAACTCTTGAGACATTTCCTTCAAGCTAATCAAATTTTCCATGTTGAGGCACAATATCGCAATCCCAGTCTGTAAAGCTCCGTTACAATTAAGATACCACGACAGCGAAGACGGCGAAAAAAACCTCACTTATAAGTGACTTCGTGTTCTTTGAAACTTTAAAGCGATTATCCCAACTCGCTTAATTTGTCAAATGTAGGCGAACACTCCTGGATTTGAATCCCTAAGAAAATTATGCAAGCTGATTGAGATCAGGCAATTTCTTTGTCGCGCAGTAACAGCATAGAAATGTACGGAAAAGTGTGCTGCACGTGCAAGGTTGTTGTTTTGCTTATCTAAACGGCCTATTGCTTTCTTGCCGTTCTCGTGGCCGTCGCCATCGTGGCATCTTTTAAAAACACCCTAACGAGGACACAGAGGGAGAAACAACCAAATAAACGTCAGAAATAGAATGAGGAAACTTAACAAGAAAAGACACAAACCTGTTGGAAAGAACCGGCGTCCGTTCTTTCGTGCCAAGGTCAAAGGAATCATCGTTCTTTACCACACCATTCGGAGTGTTGAGACCGTCCAGCCAGCTTTTGACTTTGCGCGGTGGCGATGAAAAACTATGATCGTCAGGGACAGAGTTCATGGCATTGATTTTGTTGTTTTCGACCTCTGTTGCACTGTGCCATGACTTACTCTTTAGTCTATCTCTTTCATCTTTTTCTTCTTCGCGCTCCGGGGAATTCTCCGCAGATGAATAACTGTGCAACGAAAGAGAGTTATTCAGTTGATCATTCTCCTGTTTGAAAGTGACATACTTTTTCTCTAAGTTCCTTTTTTCTTTATGGACATCTTTTAGGATCTTCTCGAGCTCCCGAATTTCCCGCCAAATCATGCGCTTGTTACTCTTCCAAGGTTCGCTCTTTTCGTCTTTCTTCTCCATGTGATACTCCAGTTCATTCTGGGCGATCTCCAAACTGGATTTCAACAGTTTGTTCTCGCGCTGCAGCGCATCTACTTCTTCTTGATAGCTGGAGAGCTTTACTCTGTCCGAAGAGATCTGCCGTTGGGCTTCATGGAGTTCTAGAAGAACTTTGCTGTTGTCGTCTTGTGCTTTTACAAGTGATCTCTCTAGCTCACCCTTCTTGTCTTCAACGCACCGAATCATAGCTTGGTCTGCCTGTGCTGCCGCTCTAAGCGCACTATTTTGTCTCTCTGATTCCTCAAGGCGTAGTTCCAGCACCTCCAATTCCTGTTCAGGGACAAGCTTCTGTTTGGGGCGTCCCGCATGCTCTTTCACATTGTCCTCTGTTTGGCTTTCGCCAGAACCTTCTGAGAAAGCAGCAATTTCCTCCTCCAAAATCTTGTTTCTGTTTTCCAGTTCAAAACAACTCTTCTGTAGCTGAAGATTCTCGTTTTGCAAGTCATTAATTTCGTTATCGTACTCTACTCGTAAGTTCACAATGCTCTTTTCCAAAGACTCGACTCGCTCCGCGAGAAATTCACTTTCTCCGTTCTTCTTCTCGTATTCATTCCTTATGGTAGCCATTCCATCGCTGAGACTATCAAACTTTTCTTTAAGATCATAGTAACGTGTCTCGTAATCTTTCAGCAACTCAAGCTGTTGATGTAACGCGAAGTTCTCGCTGGCAACGGAGTCAAGCTCGTTTCTCATGCACTCTAAAATAGCATTTTCCTCTTCAGCCATTTCCTCGTCTTGAGATACAAGAGCTTGATATTTTTTCAGCACTTCGTCTGACGCAATTTGGGCGATGGTTTCTTGTAATTTCTCCTGGAATCTATATGGGATGTCCTCAAGGGGTGTCCCTTCATATGCGCGTTCTAGTTTTTCCTTTAGCGTCTCCAGAGTGTCCACCTTGGCTTGCTCAACCTGAAGCTTGAACTTCAAAGCTGTTTGCTCGATTGAGTTTAAGTAAACCATAAACGGATCGTCCAGGTCACCCTCGTGTTTTTCATCTGCCTCCGTGTCATAAAGAGCTGTTTCAAATCCAGAATGGCCCTCTGTTGATCGAGATGGACTTTTTGCACGGTCATTTTCTATTAATCTCGTTGTCTTTACCGGTGAATCCAACGTCGCCCAAGTCACAGTTGTTTTCGGGGAGGAATGCATTGGTGGCAGGCCCTCACCGGTCTCCGTAACAAGAGAATCAAGTGTTGAATGGCTCGGGGAGATAGAAATATCCAGAGGCCCTTCTGCGGCTTTTTCTTGTTCGCCAAATACGGTGTCAAGCCCAAGAAACTGGACTTTTTTGCTTGGCGTCGAGATGGCTGATTGCTCTGAATCAGAAATAACTTCATTATCGTTCTCAGGAACATGTACTGGTAATGATGGCCCATTACTGGACGATGACTGGGGATCATCACCAGACATCGCCTCGGCACTGGCTACTGTCTGGTCTCCAGCAGTGGAAATGGTTTCCACACTAGCCGGTGATTGATGAGAATCAACAGACCCTGGTTCACCGTTGGCCAACAACGAACCGCTATCCACAAAGGGTGGACTAAGGTTGGGATGTGATGCACCATTGGCTAGTGATATTGGTTCAGTGCTGGCCAACGAAGGTGGCCTTTGATCATCGAAAGCATCTGCTACTATTCCCTCTATTTCTTCATCATTTGTTCCATTAATGTCCATTACAGGGGAAGGTGCTGAACCGTTTAGATCCACTTCTGATGCCGAATCATTATTTAGCCAGGTCTTGGCTGTTGCTAGTTCAGGAGGCATGAATCCCTTCTGCACCGCATCCAACATCAGCTCAAGAAACTGCTGATCAACACTCGTGTAAATTCCGCCATCGACTGGCGGGAGAGTGAAAAGTTCCTCGCCATTAACTGTGACGTAATTGTCGTTATGATCCGGTGGAACCACACTAACTGGAAAACTTTCCGCCGTCTTTGTGGGGACAGCCTGCTGTATCATAGATGGGGTAGTCACACCCTCGGTGGGAGCAGGCGCCATATCCTCAATTAACAGCTTCTGCGGAAGTTTCTGAAAATTAAGGCAAAAAAACTCATTCAGTAAGGAACAACGAAAACAACCTGTAGGGTAAATATTTGCCCATATTTCTAATCATTTCAACATGTAGACAGCTTTTAAACCCAACCGCTAAATAATCGGCTGGAATAAAACTCTTTTAAATAAAGCTACATAGCATTACTTTTGAACGACATGAGATGGACACTTGAAAAAAGCATCAAAGAAAACAAAAGTGCGGCCCAAAAGAGGAAAGGCTACAAAAAGGCCTTACATGGCTCTGTATCATGGAGAAAAAAAATTGCCGACTTACATTTCTAACGACCGTAAAGGATAGCGTGATTCCGTGTATAAGGAACAAATAGGTAATTACGTTAAGTCCATTTGACCCGTTAACAAAAGATATTCAGTTCAACCAAGAACCAATATTTGTATCACACTTTATTTGATATAGTCTATTTCATTGCAATAATTTGAATTGACGCTTCTCGCCGGCATTTTGCGTACTAAACTATTGGCGACGGGAAGTGAAGATCAATTTAATTTAAGCTTCTTTATAAGGATTGAAAAGATATTAATGAAAAAAGAACCACACCTGTAATTACGCATAAAGAAAACTGCCATCTGATGGCTTAAGAATAAGTAATGACAAGGCTGGTTTTGTGATATTCTAGCCTGTTCTAATGGTTTAGATCTTCGACATCGGAAAAAGTGCGAGTTACAGGGAGAAAAACAGCTTGGTGGCTGATTGATGGCTCGAGAATTTTAACGTCTTGAAAGATCACTATAATACGCTATTGCGATATTTAAGCAAGTTATAATGAAGTTCAGTTCATTTTGAAGTAGCGCATGCAAATCAATGCAACCATTCTTAGAGTCTCTATGGTAAAGTTAAATTTGTCGTAAATACTCTTTTTATATATTATTTTCAATGATGCTTGTTGCTGGTTAACAGCAGCGATAAGAGCAATGAGAGGGGAGGGGTGGGGCCATCTAGTAAAGTATCACAAAAACAGCGCTATGTAAGTGAACTACCGCAATGTAAAGAATGGAAAGTCTCTGTTGTAATGATATTAGTTTTCAGTTGCCGTTCAATTCTTGCCCTCAAATTCGTAAGCGGTTAACCCAGATTGCTTTGCACAAAGTGACTGTACTGAATTGAACTAGTCTCTGGACCGGTGAATTTAGGCCTCGTCTACAGCGAGGAGGCTGTTGGTGAGAAAGCGTGATTTATGAAGCGTAGAAATAAGACTATGCTCAGCGTATATTTTTTTTCGGATGAAACTTGAAGATATTTGATGTATATTCGCGTGGTACGCCATTTCCTTAAGAAATTAGCCAGTTTTTAATAGCCCTTCCTTTCAAACGGAATCAAAGGATATTCCCAGTAAAATTTAATAGAGACTAAATTTCAAGAGGCTTTATGCAGTACATTACTTAAAGATGAATTTTGATATTGAATCACTTTGTAAGTGTTAGGATCAAAATTAATCACGGTTACCTATCAGCAGATCAAATGTAGGTGAGCCTCGCGTATAGAGTCAAACAAAGACACATGAAAAGGTCGTTTTAATTTTACGTCGACTTTGAAATGCTAATCGAGATGCTTTAAATGATAGAATTAAACCTCTCTTGGCTAAAATAGACAGATATAATTTTGTTCCAAAAATTTTCTTTAAGACTCTTTTGGCAGTAAGTTTCACGCTTATTTCACAATGAAACTTTCAGCCCTTCGGGCTCCTAGATCAAGTTAAGGCGAGATGATACTTCACTATAAGTTTCAGATATGTAGAAATCCCATGGTGTTACCATTCAAATAAAATCGCTTAAGGAGAACTTTTGGATACAGGTGTTTGTTTCATACCATTTTAAAGAAAGATATTTCGATCTTTTCGCGAATTTTTCCACATTATCAGACCACTACAAGGATTAAAAAAATGCTTATCAGTTACCTTTTGAAGCCGTGGTGTTGTAGCCTGGTTTGTCCCTGCCTGTATTCGTTCTTGTAAGGCCTTTAAGATGAAAGGAGCACTTTTAACGAAATGAAAATCAAAAGACACAATCCTTGGGGATCAGATTAAATAGTCAACACGCAAATCAAGTAATATTGGTAGCCAAGTCCCCCCACGTAGAATAAAACAGACCAATTTATAATGGTGTTTTGATGTCTTTGCGTCATGGAACGCAGTTTCTTTCGAATTTGTTACAACTACACGCTATCTACGCTCAGCACAGTCACGGAACGTTTTCTTTATCCCAATACTGGTTCCCACAAAGGGAAAAAAAGCGCAGTTCAAAGAACACAAAGTATTCAATAGTTATTTCACACTTAACCTTATTTTATTACGTGATTAATATATACATAGTGGAAGGGCAAATATTTTGGAAGCTTTTGACAAATTGGCCCTTCACACGCGAAATATCTAGTACATTACGTTCCGCCTTGAAACAGTTCACGTCTTTCGCGAAAATTCGAAAAACCAACACTTTCTCAATTCACAACGTTTTAACCGGGTAATTTTTTTTGTGAAAAGGATAACGTAAAGATCCCTAACATTTCAACCTGGCCTTTTTGGCTCTAAGTTAGATATAAAAATAGCAACAATCCAAATGAATCGCTCATTTCAGGAGATATGGCGTTATTGTATGATACTATTTAACAGCTTTAAATAGAACAGCCATACTTAAGGATTAGTCCCCCCAGGTATAGGAGGCAAAAGCAGACGGGAAAAGTAGCACTGTTCAAAGCTGAAGCCCCTATGGCCAAAACTTAACATTTTGTCTACCTGCATAACCTTGCACACTTCATTTACATCGGCAGGGAACAAGTTAACTGCTACTTTCGTTCTAAAGTCGAACGGGGAACTATAGAAACATATATATAAGGGTAGAAGGTATAATAAATGGTGTACTGTTACAAAATATCTCACTGCTGTATACATGGCTACGACAGAAGGGAAATATGGATCTCGCTCACAGGTTTAAAAGGTGGATCTAAATTAAGACAAAGTTTGCATTTGCAAAAGTAAAGATTGCAATCTTTTTTTTCTCAAAAACTAGGCGAAAAGTCAGTTAACTATTAAATGCTTACCTAATTTGCGGAGACTGGTCAATAACAAGAACTTAAATCAGCATCTATTTTTCAGCATCACTCAGAGCGCTTACTAAAAGTAGCAAGCCTTTTGTTTTCAAAAGCAAAATAGCCTTAACAGCTCGAAGAATGGTCGATATTAATTTTATTGAAATTGCACAGGTTTGCAGTGGAGCGTTTCGGAAGTGAAACAAAGAAAAGACGATTTCTTTAGAATTAAGTGGCTTAAAACATAACGCTAACTGTGGGAAAACATTTGCGATTCACACCAAAGACACTTTCTGATGATGCCAGTTACTTTCTCGCTGCGAAATGTTTAGGTTCAATTTTGCAAATCGGAGATTCGTTAACAGAGGAAACAAAAATATTTCACACATGAACAGACTGGATAGAAAACCACAAGAATGATCGAAAAACAAAGGCTGTTAATTTGCGTAAAACTTCCAGAACAGAATTGGCCGGAGGGGTTTTCTCGTTCAAAAAAGACAGCATTTTCCCTTCCTCAAAAAGTGCGTAACAATAGATTTAACAGGTTGTATAGGAAGTTGACTGTTGCAACATGCTTGCATATGACTAGTCACAGATCGCATAAATTTATATCTAACTTCATTTCCACCTGATTGAGGGGTCGCATGGGTCGATCGTTTGGACAAGATAACATTTTGTTTACTGACTCCCTCGCCCTTCTAAACAATCACCACCCTCTTACTGCTACTTACGCTTCAAGGAAGGTAACTCTTAGTCTTTCAAAACCCTCTCTCCTGCACAGTTAAATAAAACCTACAACAAGCCTTTCCTGCAGCGCTGTTTATCGTTCCAAGAAAAGCGCACCTATGTTCCAAGTTTAAGAACAAGGCCCGAAACGTGACTTACTGAGACGTCAATGATTATGCTAACTACATCGCAAACGGTGCGTGTTTCTCTTACTCATAAAAAAACGTGACTATGCAGTGACAAAATTTTTAAAGCGGGCAGTATCTTCCACTGGCACCGGTTATTTCAATCAACAAGGGCTCTAACTTTTTAGTCTCTGGATGAATTCTATAAGTGTGACCATTCAAATCAAAGCTAGCGAGCAGTGCGTTCAACAGGTGTTGATTATTATGCAAAAACAGGGAACAGCTTTAGTGCCATAAATAAATTTCTCGAGCGTGACAAAAAAAGACAACTCATTAGAAGCGTATGAGCCATACTTTCCTGTATTGTAAAAAGTTGTGTCTTGTATTTTACTGTTTAATCGCCACAGTAGCAGCAGTAGTTTCTTGAGCGTATTGACCAAGCGTTAGGTCAAGATGGCCGGATATTGGCCAAGTTCTTTTTTGCGTTTTTATTGACCGACTCGAGGTCGAGGTCAATGAAAACGCAAAAAAGTACGAGGCCAATATCCAACCATCTGGGGCTTGGTCAATAAAGGATTTATTATATAGCCAAAAAGAGAACTTTTTCTTGCGGGACCAACGCGGGAAATCTCGAGCAGTCAAGATGGGCCCATCTTCAAAGCATCCGCTCGGGTGGCCAATCACAACGCAAGATTCGCTTCACCTTACCCGCTGGCCGATTCAGCCATAATATATTAATGTTGGTTACTGTTAAGGACGGATTTAAGCTTTTTTTTCAGTTTCCACAGTCAATACAAGCAGCCTAAAGAGTTGTTGATGTTATCATCGGACAGATTGACATGCACTTTCTTCAGGTTTTCAGCAGATTTTCTCAAACGCATAAATACGAGATCTTTTTTAGTGTTTTTTTTTCTGCAGACGACCCGTTTTCAAATTTTTTTTATTTTTAAAATATTCAGTGTGAAATAAATAAAAATTGACTTGATTTGATTTGACTAAGTATATTATCCAGGTTATCAAAAAATAGCGTGAGACTGTTAAAAACAATAGGCCAGTTATTTAAACGGAGTTTAGCCAGTGTTTAACAAAACCGCGTCTAAGTCATTTTCAGTTTGGTGGACGCTTTTATGTCAACACCATTTATCGTGAACATTAAAACATGTAAAGTGGAGTGGAAAAGCATTTGTCTTCTTACAAAAAAACCACTAAGGAAGACATCTGGAGGTTCAATTCAGTTATTGTAATCGACAGAGGCCACCCGGGGGCAGGAAAACCTGAACTGCCGGCTTCCCTTAATCAGCTTAAGAGAAAAAAAGGCCAGAAAAAAAAGGCCAGAGATCCGCGCGGATCTAAGGTAGACTTCGTTTAAATTACTGACCCAATGTGTCGACCTCAAACAAATCGAATACATTTTTTTAGAAAACGTACATTGCTAACATTTGATGTAACTTACTTGAATTGCTGCATGAGACTTTGTGTGTTGATCAACGAGATTCCTCAGAGCCAGAGGAGACACTGTCCAAAAACAATAAATAAACACAAATTACAAAGATCACAACGATTTTTCACGTAACTATTCCTTAGTACAGCTTCGGTTACGTGTATGTCACAGGTCACGGGTATTTACAAGGCCACATTTTCGATCACCCTACGTTGTTTACGAAATCTGATTTTTTTAATCCTGGAAATCTAGGGTAAATGAAGAAAACAGAAGGGATTTTTTATATGTATATATTTTTTGCATGACTGAAATGCCGGTTTCTTAAGAATATTCTCGCAATCATCATAAGATTTACTTACGGGGTGAATTATCCAGCGTTGATTTATTATGCGGAAATTTGCTAGGGGAATAGTTTTGTACCGCTTCCCCATTTGCGTGATTTCTCGGTTTGGAAGGTGACTGCTCCTGTTTTGTTCCACCTTTCATTGGTTCCTCGCCTTTCATAGCAGAAATCTGCAGGCGGTAAGAAAAAGAAAATTAGCGGGCTTCGACACTTTTCCAGCTTACAGAGAGGTACCACTCGCCCCATGTAAGGTACCACTCGCCCCATGTAAGGACAAGGTACTCCGGATTCCGGAATTCAGGAAATTTTTGCTGATGGTGGAATCCGGAATTCACCTCAAGGAATCCGGAATCCACAGCCTTGAATTCAGAATCCGGCAAGACACCACAGATAATTCTTACCGGACATTCTTGTCGATTCTTGAATTCAGTGGTTACTTTGCCATCATCTGTAATTCTACGTCCATTTTCGGAAAATATATTTTCGGAAGAAGATTTGAGATCTAGAATTTCCGGAAAATTTGTTGTAAAATTTCTTGCTTGCCTGCCTCTCCTAGAATTTTCGAGCATCTAACAAATGGTATAATTGCACAGTCTTAACGGGTTTTTACCCTTAAAGGGTCACCTAGAATTTTCGAAAAGGTAAGTTTTGATCCCTACAATTTTCGGATCACTAGGCTTTCAGCTAGGAAATCCAAACAGATGAAAAATTTTTAAAGGATAAAAATATGCCCATATCTACCGTTTAAATACTAAAATACCAATGCTATGTTTAAGTGGTTTTGGACTATATTCTCGTTGGGTGCCCCTCAGTGTTCTATAAGCGCTTCTTGCATCTAACAATTCCTTCGCTAATTGAATAACGGCTTATCATATAAAAGGAAGGTTTAAATAACAAAGCGAAAAACAAAAAAAAGGCACGGATGCGCAAACTAAAAGGTTAGAAGGGATAAATGCCGTGGCATGCGTACTCTTAAGCTTGACAGTTTTTCAAAGTTTGTCTCTATTCTTTGTAACTTTGAAAATAACCCTCCAGAGACGTATTTTTTGTCACGAAACTGTTATTTTACCTTTTACAAGTACTGTAATTTCTTCCCAAAGAGCAGTAACAGTCAGCTCTTTTCTCATCTTCATTAATAATAAATTATTGCTTTCTTACCGCCGCGTTTTGTAAGGGCATGTTTACATGGAGGTGGGCAACCCAGGTTGGTGAGGTAACCCGCTTAGATGGGGTAACCCGCCTGTTCATATAATCTCTCATTTTAATTTGATCACGTTTTTCAAATTTAAATCTGGTCTCTCATTTTAATCTGATCACGTTTTCACGTTAACATATTACCTCACTTATCCGGGGTCCCCCACTTCCATGCAAACAGGCGTTAATGTCTAATGAAGACACGAGGCTTCAAAACAATGCCTATCGTTAACGGTCCTATAGTCCCAACAATTGTCGGTAGATCTTCATCACGATTTGCAATTACGGCTAAATCAAGAATTCTTGTCTCTTGGCCAAAATCCCACAATACGCCCCACAATACACCCGATACCTTTCGGTCTTAAATCCCCGATGACATATGCCAGGAGGTTTTTGCGTAGCAGTCGTCCTCTTCTCTGTCATCTGAATCGGTTGGGACTTTATCTCTCAAACTATCAACGTTCCCTATTCCCGGAATCCCCTCGACATTCAAGTGCAGGTTGTTTCATACAGAACCCTAACTTCTTTTGAGGTTACACCTTCCCTCACGAAATCATCAAGCAACATCAAATGACTATATCAATTTCCTTACGAATTCAGTGTCAACTTTGGTGGAACTTGTTATGTAATGTCTCAATTTTATGTTGCATGAACGAAAACAGATTGTAAATTTATGTCGAAAACAACACGTCAAAATAGATAAATCACGGTCCTTGACAAGTCCAAGGAGTCCTCGAAACACAAGAGTGCGCCCCTGTTTACTCTTGTCCATATTGACATTGAGAAAAGCATCCTTTGACTGCCTCACACATGTACACATGCGTCATCCTACATCCTATTTTCACGAAATCGCGGCATGTAGCATTCCGTACAATATCGTCAACTCTTGACTTGCATCTAGCACCTCACTTATACGGAATTCCCGACACTACGGGCAGCTAGCTTGTAGCTAGCTAGCTTCCAGGCACAAATAAATTAAGGACGTGACATGAACACCCAGTCGTCGTTTGGGTGCATTCATTAATGGTAGTTGACCGTAACCGATATAGCGACGATCCCATTCATGTGAAAGCAATCATTCAGAGACGTACCTGACGATTTTCTCGTTCGAGGAGGCATCATCGCAAACAATTCTTACCTTGGTTGTTGCGGCCTTTCTTCGAATGATGGCAGCTTGGTGATGTAAATCTCGTCAGACGAAATTCTTTCACTGACCTCCACCTGAACTTTGCCAAAAAGCGGTTTAAAATCAGCCTTTATAAGTCCGCCATTTAAGGAATTTGCTGTAAACCTTCAAGTCAAGTACATTCAAACTGAGGGAGACTTTTACACATGTTGATTGAACGGCGTTGCATGTTTGGTTTTGCACGGCCCGAGAGAATCCATCGTTATTCTCCTTCCACTGCTTCCGGCTCATCAGGTTTTTCCCATGATCATACATTCCGCAGTATTGAAAATTTAACAGATGGTCTGCACCCACTACAACACCTATTTCTAATTCGTCACATCCCTTACACGCAACGGAGAGCCACAGAACCGCTAAATTGGGACAACACTTACCTTAAAAAAAGGTATAGCCAATTCTATATGGCCGCTATGGATGCTAGACATTCTGGAAACTACATGCGCCTCTCTTTGGATTTTCTTCAATCTTTTGGTCTCTACGGGACTCACCTGGGCAACAACTGGTAAAGACGTCTCCATAGAGCGCTGTCCAAAGGCGCTGATTCGCCGCCAATCCTGCCTAACAGAACGCTGCGTTCAACGAGCGGTATTAGGAGAAGTGATGAACGGGCGACGACTTTCAGCATCGAAAAAAAAAAAACCTGACCCTGTAAGGGTCGACCTTTCAGTGGATTACTATACATGCCTATGCTGTTTGTAACGCAACTCGCTCGTCGCGCTTACATATACATCGGCTCAAACTGCTAGGACTAATCGTTCTAGGTTTGGCATCTTTCTGGTCGGGCAAAACGTAGAATTTACGAGCAGTAAGACTTAACTGGAAAACTGCTTATACTGAGACAGATCACTGCCGTTCTCAGTCACTTTTGATATAAAAAAGCATCTTTATACACTCCCATTTATACACTCGGTAACCCTGGCATTTAAAACGCATAGAAAATCGATTACATTCCTGAATTTTCTGACAGTTTTCCTGGGCATGTTTGGCCAAAGAGACCGGAAAGTTCCCATAGCGGCGCTTGGTATGCACAACAGTTCGCGGTTCCATCATCCAAGTAAAAGAAATCAGTAACTTTTTTCCAGAACTTCTATGACCCGCTCAGATTTTTTTTGCTTCTTTTCGATCTCCTTCTTTTTCCTGTCATAGGGAACGACCTTCTCTACCAGCAACTTCAACTGACAATCTTGGTCGGTCTTCGCTAGCCTGACATAGTACCTGGCTCGAAGGACCACTGTGCTCAGGAATATCCACTTTCAATGGCTGTATTTTATCGCCATAGATTACGAGTAATGACTTCCACAATCTGCTCTTTTTTTCAATTCTTTATCACAACAAATACGGTTCTTAAGATTCGGTCAGACGTTGCTATGTACAGCTCATTGAAAAAAGTGTCATCGCATGAAAAATATAAACAAGGAATGATGAGACCTTATAATGGATTAATTGGTAGAAAATTATCAACATTGCAAAATTCAAAGTTCTTATTACAAACGCTTAGGCACGAGCTTCACGAGTTTGAACAAGGTTCAAACTGTTTCCAGTTTTCTTGGCGACAAGCCGACAACTTCACCTCTGGACACACGTTTCTCTTCAAAGAGATCTGTCTAGTTACTGAGCATGGAAACATCGCCAACGTACACTTTAAAATCATAAGATGAGACGTAAAGGTTTTCTGGGAAGATTTAAATAAAGGACGGCATGCCTAAAGTAAACTACAGTGTTTTTCATCCGCATGCGAAGCTCGTGATAATGTAAGCTTTTCTTTTTGAAATTTCGGCTAATAAAAAAACATACCCATGAATCCTTTAAGCCTCGTCGTTCATGGTTCATACTTTTATGAAAGCGAAAACGTTTTTTCAATATATAGTGTACGTAGTCATTACCAGACATAGATAATGTCGGATATCAATTATCAATAATTATGCTTACTCCTAAAAACCGAACGCATGTTTTAATTTGTATAATGTAATCTCCTATTTGATAGCGTAAATCACATTAGAAAGGCAATATTGTCTCTTTAGAGGGGGGTGGCGCTGTGACGCATTTCAGAACATATAATAACCTAAGTCCTGCAAACAGACTTGAAACGAACACAAACACAAATTACAATTTCTGTAGTTTTATAATTATACCAAAAATGTTTGAAGGAAAACATCGATCATAAGAAAGTTTGCCTTGAATACTCACGCATTTCAGAACAAACGATAACCTGCAAACAGACTTGAAACGAAAACAAACACAAATTCCAGTTTCTGTAGTTTCATGCATAATTATGGCAAAATGTTAGAAGGAAAACATCGATCATAAAAAAAGTTTGCCTTTAATACTCGGTCCCTTGAAAGAGTTTAAACTCCTCACAAGGCCCAAGTATCGCATCATTTCTCAAAAATGTTGAGAGGTATTGCTAAACAGTCACAACTCGACACGACATCGGCTCTAAACAAATGTTAAGTAAATCAGTGTTAAACGAAATGTCTCTTGTGAGTGGTTTACCAGATAAGATGCAAGATGAAGATGCATATAAAAACAAGCAATTTCTAAATGTTGTAGGACTGAAGACCAGATTTTCTGAGAAGCAGCAAAAAAGCTAAATAAATAATTTCTGAAGGTCGTAAGACTAAAGGCCAGATTTTCTGCGGGTAACAAGTAGAAAAGAAAAAATATATAAAGCTATTAGACTCTTACGGAAAATTTTCTGAGGGGATATATGTTCATCAATGAATTTTTCTGAGGGCTTTTGGGGAAAAAGCATTTTTCTGATGGAGGAAAATTTCGAAGTCCTTCGTCAACGCCGAAGGTATGTGTGACTGTGTATTAAATGGACTGACCCTATTCCAAAGGAATTGGGTTGGGCGCCAAAGTAGAAGTATCTACACTAGTCAATTGTAAGAACTCACCTTCCGTCGTAACACAGCCATATAAATCACCACTGCGTACTCGTCAAATGTATCATCGTCCAAAATACCAGACGAACTAGAAGAGTAACATACCATCACATGTTTATCAGATGTCCTTAACGGCAACAGTAACAACACTGAACAACAACAACAACATTAATCATTTATAGTGCGCTCTTTCTAGAAAAATAATCAAAAGCGCATTACAATGAAAAATTACGATGATAATTAATAAAACTATAGACTAATCTTTCAGGATAAAAATATATCTACAGGGGTGTATATTTAAAAGCGATTAAAAAAGTAAAACAAATAACAGAAAAAAAAAAAGATAATTGATATACATATATGTCATAAAACTGTACTTAAAATCTTAACAAAATGCCTTAGAAAATAAATAAGTCTTGAGTAAACGCTTAAAAGAGTCAATGTTCTCAGCTGGTCTGTTGTTAGACTGTTCACAGTCCCCTATTTTTTTCGTGAGGACTGTAAACAGTCTGGTCTACTGACAAAGGAAGGCTATTCCACAGGTGACTGGGGCTGCTACCATAAACGATCGATTGGACCCCATAGTAATTTTCCTTGAACCGCGGACTTTCTAGAAATATAAAATTATCGTTTCGACGCAGTTGGTACTGAATGTGAAGCAGGCAAGATTGAAACTAAATTTTTAAGATAGCTCCGAGCTTAACCCCTAAAGTATCTTGAATGTGATAAGAAGTATCTTAAGATCTATACACAACTCTACTGGTAACCACTGAAGTTCACAGAGTAGAGGAGTAATATGACAAGGCTACCAGGTCGAGTCCGCGCTGTTTAGTCTCCCGTCACGAGACCTGTGACCTAAAGAAGGCGTCATCTTGAGAAGACAGCGAGATACTAGTCGAGAGAGGTACTGTCGAACTATCACAAAATTCTTTTTTGTCTAATTTCCGCCCTGATTTCTGCATTGATAGGCCAAAGACGTAATGGGACTGCAGTACACGCTACGCCTCACTAATTGGACAGTTCACGTCATGCTTAATAGCGGAGCTCCACGTGCGGCGCGAAGTCCCATAGCTAAGGAAATGTGGTAATCTACCCTTCTGAGAAAATTTTGGTAATCACGTGACCGTACACCGAGCGAGCGACCGTCCGCCCGCACCACAGGAATACCAAAAGAAAATAACTCAATCAACAGGTATGGCAACCCAAATGCAAAGAAATCACATGGCCGCCCGGACTTTTAGAAAGAAAAAACAACAACAAAGTCGTGTCTTTTTCGGCGTTATTTTTTATGCTTACACTAACGTACTAGATAACAAAGAAAGAGCTGGAGCGAGTTATTGAAAACAAAAGGAGAAGAATTTCGTAGGAAGGAAAACATGGAAATTCAAAGCGGCGGCGAGAAAATGAGAAATGCTAGCGGCCCGCAAGGTGAAAATGAGCGGCAGTGAAAAATAAAAGCGAACATGAACACAGGAAACAACATATTGGGTAAGCACATAGGACAATTCCTCCACAAAAATAATTTGTAACTCGGAAGTTTGAAGTTTTAGTCGTACAAAACAGCGTTGCAGTCGGGCAAAACAAAGGCAAGGGAAAGACAAAAAAGCGTGCTGTACGTGAAAATTTGTTTTTTGCTAATTAGAAGGAAAAGTGTGCTGCACGTGCAATTTGTTTTTTTGCTAATTAGATCTCTTAGTCTTGAAGCCATTTTCATTGTCGTCCCCGTTCAGCATTACACGATTTTTTTTTTGTTTACAGGTATTATTAACCAGAGCTTCGCTTTAGCCCTGGCTAAATCTATATATTAAGCCGTAATTGGACAGTACCGGCACCATCGGCTAACAGAACAGTTGCTCTCTTTTCACGGCTAGCAAAAAAAACAAAAACAAAAAAACAAAACAAAAATATATACAAAAAAGTGGGAAATCATAGCAAAAATCTTGCGTTCTAAATTAAATGATCACAAAAGTTGCCAAGGGTGGATTTACACCGTGCGTAATTTTTTCGGGTCTCTAATGTCGATTCCAGTTTCTAGTGCGCCAAAGAAAGACTCAAACGGACAGAAAATTATTTCGCTTTTATTGCATTAAAAGGAATAGCCTCTGAAACGCTTAAGTATCCTGTGGTCTCATAAGGTATTGTACCTGAGTATTACACTTGGAATACCAAGTTGATCCTCAGCAGCCATCAAAACCTTGAGGAGGGTGCTCTTGTCTATTGCCTTAAAAAATAAACAAATTGAATATCAAACAATGTTTTTGCACATTGTTCATCTGTTTGAGCACAGGTACCCTAAAATCGAGATATCAAACAGAGAGTAGGGGAGGTGAGCCAGAGTACATGTCTCTAAAGCATAAGTTACAGTTGAGCTTACATTAAGCGGCCTCCTTCTGTTAAGCGGTCAGTAACCAAAGCCCCGAAATAATTGTAGAAAAGAATGGGGAATTTAGTAAACTTAACCTCTATTAAGCGGCCACGGCCACCTTTTTGTCGTCCCAAAAAGAGTTCTTCCATAGTTTTCACCTCTATTGAGCGGCGGCCATCAAGCGCATGATACACTTAATTTGGATTTATTCTAAGAATATGATGAAGGAAAATAAATAACGAGATAGAAGGTGAAGACCGATTGTGGACCAGTAATGCTGCTCCCGTCGCGAGTTTGTTTCAAAATGAAGTAATGTTTCTGCTAAAGATTACGCGGATTTATAAAGAACCTCTGTTGAGCGGCCAGCCTCCATTAAGCGGGCACTTACCCACCCCGAGGGTGGCCGCTTACTGGAGGTTCCACTTTATTTTCAATACCTGCAAATCACTTGGGTCAACTCCATCCACTGGACAATATTTCGCGATAAGCTTGGTAAGCAAGACGCCGTCCTGAAGACTAAAAATATTTACTTTGCATAAAAAATTCAGTTTGCTAAGACGTTCTGAGTGTATTAGCAACTTTAAAAAGAACACGCTTGTAAATATCAAAAATTATATGCATTTTAATAAAATCGCGTTCACCTAACGACGTGTTCACTGATCTAGAGCGCTAGTATGAGAGCAATGCAGCCAGGCTACTGGAGCCAAACTCAAAATAGTCTGTTTCCAGACCGATTCTTAAACTCTTCTCTGGATAAATAAATTGCAGAGATTCTGATTCTCCGTAAGGAAAAAGACGCTCTTTCTAGTATTTCTAAAGGACGCGATTTCCTTAATGCGATCTATAACACCTCTTGGCCAAGTTTTTGTAACGTCCTGACCCTAGACAAACTCTCGGCTAGCAAATTTCAGACCGTCTTTCTTTCTTTTCACATTTTTTTGCTAAGTCCTGTTGCAGATCTGAGTTTTATGACGAAACGGTTTTATCACCTTATCAAGCTACAGATTACTGTTTCGGTCTACCCTTGCTATATTAAAAGAACTGATTGACTTTAAAAGTGACAGAGGAAACTAAACTGTATAGCTAGACAGCCTTACTTTTCAGTGAAGTACTGGTCGATTTTCCGCTTCATTTGTTACCGTCAAACAGAAAATCACGCAACGTAGTGATAAGAAAACGGAATCAGTTCTAATTGTGTTCTCTATCAAGCGCTTATACTGAAAATGAAACGCTATCCGGACAAGGTAGACTAATGTACATGTATTAAAATTCCCTGTCATAATACCGGGGGAAATACAACACGAACGGGAAATACACAATGTTTGGATGGTTCTGGGTTTTTTTAAACCGCTTTATTAAAAAAAAAACCACCGTTAATCACGAATACAAGTAATCTGATAAGTTTGCTGTCAGTTGTCAAGTGTGTATTGTACTGTTCCTATTGTTAGCACACTAGAACAGTCACGAACTTCAATCACGGTCCACGAACCGGGATCACAATAGATTGATCTAGATCTATCTTGATTGTAATGCTACGTGAAGACGGGCGAAAAAAACCGTAAATATCCGGATTTTTTTTTTAAAAGGTATTTATTTATTTCAATTGTGCAATTGCCAGTGGTAAAAATAACCAAGGACCAAACTTAACAGTGGCAAATGCATGTAGAGTCAAAAAAATATTCACGTAAACTTAAGAAAAAAATCGTCTGTCAGACTTCAACAGCAAATGAAACATTAAAAGGAGCTGTGTCAAGACGTTTATCAAAATTCGAACCGTGGAACTGTCATGAAATTGAGTGAAACAGAAGTACCTCATCCAAACTACAAAAGAAGGTATAAATGACAAAAGTAGGCACCGGAGATTTTTTTTCTCCGGTTTGGCCTTCCATCTACACGTATCCGGTGAAAACGGTCACCGAAAGCGCACTCCAGGGTGAGGATTTTTGAAAACACCTGCTTCTCGTTTACGAGTGGACGGACGAAAACGGAGTTTTTCAAATACGATTCATGGTGTCTTAATTTTCTAAGTTTTCTCTAGAAACAGGAGGCCAGAACAAACTGCAGATTAAAACAAACGCAGGGTTCACAAGACCAATTTTTGAATTAAACGCCAGGGGCGTTTAATTGAGAAAATACTACGAGAATTACGTTTGCTCCGCAAGTGAAGCTCTCGTATTTCGATCGTATAATATGCGTTTTCGTGTGATTCGAATACGTTACGTGTGGAAGCGAATATTTTTACAAACGGAAAAAAAAGACGGATACGTGTGGATAGGGCCTCGCTGAAACGGATTGCGACCGTGGTTTTAGTCTAAAACTTTTTTTCTAAGTTTAGTTTTGTTCTTTGTAACGTTTGATAATTACATTAATGGTCTGGAGACAAAATGTTTGACACGATGCTCTGATTTTGCCATTTGCAGGTAATTTTTTCAAGTTCCATAGCTAATAAGGACGGCTGTAATTGGAACGAATAACAAAATCAAGTAGACAGCCGTGAGACAGCTCCTTTAACTGAACTAAAAAAACCTCTTGACTTACAAGTCCAAAAATGGTCCTCTTGGGTCAATCGCAGAGCTTGGAATTTCTGTAAGGCACCATTCTAAAAGGAACCTCTTGCCTAAATTGACTGTCCTCTGATACGCTGCACGATCTAAGAATTAAGGACCACGAAAAATTTACTAGACTTAGCTTCACTAAGTGCAAAACTGTATTCTGTACGAGTGCACTTTTAGTAAATTTATAATAATCAGATTTCGCCATCTGCAAAGGTTTGCACAGTAAGGATGAGTAGTGTAGGCAGAACTAACTCTGCTGCCTACCACAACTTATAAATAGCCAGGGGTAAAATGTATGTAATGTACGGAATACTGAGGTTGCAAGGCATTCTGGAACCTCTCCTTTGGAACACCTGTATTGAAGGGACATCTATATTCAGGAGAATGGGACTAACCTCCATTCAGGGTTTAGGGGAAGTGTCTTAGCTCTCAAAATGTACCTGACCACAACGAGTGTTGTATACACAGCCCATCTCACATAAATCCATGTACTGTACTTGTAGGAATTCAACACAAAATCACAGAGTCAACAAAGTTAACCATGACTTTTTGTACATTATCTAGCTGGTTGAATTAATGCCTGCATAAGTTTTCTTAAGGCAGAATAATTTTTTTTGTTGGTTGATTATTAAAAAACCCAGCCCAACCTCTGTTCGGGGGGGGCACTTCCCTCGGTCATGAGGGTGTCCCCTGAATAGAGGTTGCACTGTAGAACATGTACTAACTTGCACTGTGAATTTCAAAATGTAAGATGATAAGCCACAGGATGTCCAGGATAAATTTGAGCTTCCCACTTGAAACGTCTGAGACCAAAAAAAAGAAAAAGAAAGAGTGAAAAGATGAAAATTAAAGAAAAAAAAAAGAAAAAAACCTGAGCCTGAGCCTGCGATCAGTTGAAAACTAGTAAAATGTAACTTGTCAGCGGATAATAAAAAAAAGAACCACCCAGCCTAAATGGGTCAACACCTGAGCCCATAATACAGTCTTGCAATACTGGTCAGCATAAACCCTGTTTTGACAGCTGTCAATTGATCACAACATGATGGATGTGCAAAATCAGGTTGCAGGCTCCTACACTAGCTAGATAAAGGGAGATTTCACATTGGTTTCTCTGTGGTGTCCATGAGGACAGTCAGGTGAACAGACAGAAGGACATAATTATGGTCACGTGACAACCAAAATTTCTCAGATGGATGAATAACCAAAATTAATTTTCTTTGCTATATGTGGCTCCACTAGCATGCAAGAACCGAAAACTTGGTCACTTGGTACTTATTGACATTTGCACCGAACACTTTTTTGTGGCATTGTTCCCTTATGCAGGGGACTCTACTCCACTATGTCTCCCTTCACCCAGTGTATTTAAAATGGGTACCTGATTACCCGGTGACATACTGCTGGGGGTAAGCCTATGATGGACTAGCACCCCATCCAGGGGGAGTAGCAATACTCCTAGGCATTTGGACCTTTGGCCCATGTACACCATCACCCTTTTACTTAACATTTTAAATGTGATTCTTAATCTCTCCAAATATCAACCACAAAGTCACCAGTTGGCAGTGTGAAGTCTATGGTCTTAAGTCTGCAGTCTGAAGTCTGCAGGTCGAGTTCTGCTGACTATGAGGTCCGCAGTCTGAGTTCTGCATTCTGAGGTCTGCAGGTTGGGTTCTGCAGCCTGAGTTTTGCAGCCAATGAGCACTGAGGTCTACAGTCTGAGTTCTGCAGCCTTTAGTCTGCAGACTGACATCTGCAGTGTAAGGTCTGCAGGTTGAGTTCTGCAGTCAAAGTTCTACATTGTATATAGCTTTTGATCAAGGTCTGCAGTCTAAGGTACAGTATGCAGTGTTAACCTGCAGTCAGTTATAGAGTACCCATGAGGTCTGCTGTCTACTGTATGTTCTACCAGACAGTACATGTCTGTAGGTCTACTGTCTGAGGTCTCAGTGCACTTAAAGGCCCACAATTCATAGAGAACATAAAGCTGATGATTCATCAAAAGCCGACCGAATTCTTCTCTCACAAACCTTCATTACATTGTATAATAATTATGTACCGTAAATCCTCTAAGCCCCCTGGGGGGTTTATTTATTTCACGCCCATTTGAGAGGGGGGGGGGGATGTTAATAGAGATGGGGGCTTATTTGAGAGGGGGGGCTTATTTAATTTAGAAACAACGATGGTATCAGTTCTCCATAAAGAACTAGAAAACAAAGTGGAAAATCTCAAGTACAAGAAGTTTAAGGTCATGCAACCGAGGATCAGAGTCAAATCCGATCTTCTAGTTGGTAAGTAAACCATCCCGGATCAGTCTACACGAAGTTTTGCAGTAGTGGTTGATTAATACAGTCTATCATTTATTAGTAAAGACGAAATAGGGGAGGGGAGGAGGGGGGGCTTAACAAAGAGGGGGCCTTATTAACTTTCTTCCCCTGAAAAGGGGGGGAAGTTTATTAGAGGGAGGGGGCTTATTTGAGAGGGGGGGGGGGCTTAATAGAGGATTTACGGTGAGACTGCAAATAAAAAAGTTAAGAGCTTCAGAATTTTGTGCCTATCCACCACATTAAAAGCACTTAAAAGATAAAAGTTTTACCTTCAGCTTGGCACAAGACATCAATTCCTTTACTTTTCATGTAATCTATAACAAGTTGCACTAAGTGTGTACTCTCTGATACATGTTCATCTTTAACCTGAATGGGGAAACCAAAACTTCAGTGAAATGCTATGATGCCCAAAGAAACACTCAATAATTTAATAATTTGTAAATATTATAATTTTCTTTTTTGAATACATGTATAATACAACTACAGCCAAACTTCCATATGTAACCACCTCTACTAAGTGACTTATGGCTCTCAAGACATGAATTATTTTGAGCCGGAAATTTGATATGGTGACAGGGTTAACAGGGTTTGATTCCACTGTACCTACAACGGCACTTGTAATATTCACTTAAGTTTGAAAAGTAGGCATTTAGCACAATATAACTACAAAATGAAAAGTTAATTAATACCAGTTGACTTTGATCAATCTCCTTTCCTGTAGTTAATTTTATCAGCTGGCATAGCACAATCCCATCTTTTAAGCCCTCAGCCAGATCGTTGATCTTGGTTGAGTCACCATATTCCAATATGCAGCAATTCAACCAGGCTTTGTACACCTAAGTATGATGGATTAAAAGAAAAGAATGTTACCAGTTAGCTGTAATAAACTTTGCGAGAAACTGAGACTGCATATATGCATGCATGGGGAAGATCATTCAACTTGCTTGTTGCCAGGACATTTATTGTATTTGAGCTAAAAAGGAAAAAATATACCAGAGGACAAATGTGGTAACTTTATATGAAATTATGCTGCAAATGAATCCATGCTAGATCTGTTTATTACTTTGGAGAGAGGCAGTACCAAGTCCAGGGTACATGTGTGGCAGCTTAAGATTTTTGTCATGCGAGTGACTCTAACAAAAATTTGAAATTTGGTGTTACCATTATATAAATGAAAACTCTTGACAGAACTTTTGCCAACTTAATTAACTATTTATTTTTTAGAATTTTTCAATAACTATGAAAATGATTAAAGGTACAACACCATTATTATTAACAGAGATGTCCCCATCAGAGAAGTACAGAGGCTTTGGCCTCGTTTGATCTTGCAAGTCCATGATTCTTCTTTGACTTTCATTGGTGAATTAGCAGCCTCCATAAAAACAACACATCAGGGTGCAAAGAAAATCATTTTTACAGCTTGCCATTCGGGCAAACCGAAGCTAGCATTCACTAGCCCGGATGTCATTTCAACTAGCCCCAAAAACGTTCTGACTGGCAGAATTGATTTCACAGTTCTTCTGTTATTCGAATTCCTCAAAAAACATCACTTGCCCATCGGGCAAGTTAAAAACAGAATTTATTAGCCCAATAACAAAATCCACTAGCCCCAGGCTATCGGACACTACTTTCTTTGCGGGCTGCTCATGCATCTCGGTTGTACAAATTGTAACCTCAGCAAAATTGATAAAATGCATCCCTTTTCTGGCAACCTGCCTTGATAAGAGATGCTGAGACTCTGCTCTGCTGGTAGTTAGCACCCCAAAAAGGTTGGGGCACCAGTGCCAACCTTTGGTGGTAATGATGTGTTTACACATTGGTAAATTGTAGCGTCCACAAGTTCATTGCAAGCATAGTGAAAATGAATGGTGCTGTGCTGATTTTTTGCACATGTAAGTAACTGTAACGAAGTTTTGTGACCTGCAATTAACCATAACTTTAACAAAATTGTTAAATGTGTAACGAACTGTAACTCAATCAAAATAACCCATCTTTGTTTCCAACGACAAACACATCTCCTCTGAACCCTGTGGTTTTATCTGAGACTCAAACGCTGCTGATTTGAAACTAAAAGCAATTAATAATTTGAAGGGCAGGAGATGATAAACCCCCGGGGATACTGCCATATATGGGCTAGCAATACAGGTATGTGCCGCTGTGAAGGGTGCAGTTTTCAAGCAGTTTTCTCTGGGATAGGGTATACGAATCAGAGAGTTTGTAATGGTAACAGGACTCAGTGGAGTCCAATTTGGTCTGTAATCACACGAGTGACGCAGGATTCCAATTTGTTTAATCACAAGTATGATTATAGTCCGAATTGGACGACACGAAGTTCTGTCACCAATTAATCATAACTTTAACAAAATTTGGATCATTTTACATTTCTGGGAAACTGCCCAGCTACCCCTCCCCTAAGCCAACATTTTGCCTTATTAAAGTGAAAAGTGGGGGAGGGGTAGGTGGGCAGTTTCCTAGAACGATCCCAAAATTTGTGAAATATAAGGCTCTTTTTTAAACCAAAACAGAAGAAATCCCATTTTTTTTTGCTAGCAATTACTAAGGCATGACACATACTGTCCTAATAAATTGTAATATTAAAGCTGAAATCAGGGCAGTTGATAGCCAATCAGATTTGAGTATTTTGTTGCACATGATTAGTGGGGTAATTAAGAAGAGATGCAAATACAAATAAACATGTATACAGTGAAATGTGCATTAATTTAAGGGAGTGTCATGTTTTTCAGACGTACCAAAAATATTATCAAATATTATCAAATTGATAATATTGTCTATTATATACAGTAATACTTACAAATATAATACTTAAAAAATACTTACAAGACTGTGTTCAAAAGCAAAGCCATTATTAAATACTGCCCAAGATTGGTTTATTTTAGAGAATAACTTCCCTTTAATGCTTTTCTAGTCTAGAATACTTGTCCATCTACACAGATAACGTTTGTTTGATGACGGATTAGTTTTGTCTGCTACGAAACATGTATTTTATAATACACTCACTAATTATTTACTCTACGCCGAATTAATACTTGCACAAAGAAATTTTTAAGCATTCGAGCATTATTTATAAGCCTTATAGTCGATTTAGTTTCAAAGTAAGAAGTAAAATCACGCTATTACGATCGGAAGTAAATTTGGCTCTCTTTGGATATTTTTAGTCTTTCTCATGCATCCACGCGCATCATTAATTTACCCGGCTCAAGGTCAGACTTCGTTAACAAAACATCGCGCAATAAATAATTGATTTCACTTTATGTGGCGATAACATCATTAAATTAAAAAAACAGCTGGAGTTGAAAGGAAAATATTTTGAATTTTTCACGAACCTGCAAGCTATATAGTTCATGTCCTAGCGTGTGAATATTTGACACTCAGGGAGAAAATAATTATTTTGTAATGTGCACACTGTTTATGACTCTCAAATCTCCCACAATATTTCACTTTTGAAAGAAACTATTTGCGGAATGGACTGAAAAAAAAAGTTCATACCTCAACTGGTGATCCCGATAACTTGCGGCGTAAAGCCATCGAATAAATTCTTTCACCCAAAAGTCGCGATCGTCTTCAACGGTTGCTCCAACATTATAACCGTCAACACCAGCTAGATGTATTTAATATTTCCACAAGACAATTCATGTTAATTTCATCTCCAAAACAGCTTCACAAGGATCTCGACGAGGCTATAATTTGATGCTGTGCATTCGACCAGAGAAAACAAAACATTCAAAGAAGGCGATCCAGGGTGAAAGCAACTCAAAATTCAAATAGGATGCAGTGGCTACCAGCCAACGGCCTTCCCGCTTCGTTGATCAAAGCTGTCAATAACATCCGCGTGGAACAAAGGATCACGGAACAATAGTAAACAAAGAGAAACTAAAATTAATACTATTGGAGCAAAAACACAAGAAAAACCCCATGTTGCTTTTACTAAATGGGAACTCGATTCGGGTGAATACAGGGGTGAAAGTCTTTCTTCGGCGCGGGCGCGAGCCGGTCACGTTTTCCCAGACATGTCACACACTCATACAACACCAATGTGTAGCGGAGGGGAGGAATGAAACATAGGGAGGGGTAGCTGCCGGGGTCAAGTCACGTCCAGAAAAGGTCCTTTTTTCATAAATGCCGGATTCTGCCGGACGTATGTCTCAGTCCGTATGCTTTAAAACTAGTATTCAGACTAAAAGAAACATAAAAAATCACAAATGCCAACAATTAATTGAATTTATTTATACCAATTCCTCTGACTTTCTTTGCTCGCAGAGTGCATGTCCCTTTATAGGGAGACAAAGAAGAAAGTGATCGGGGGCATTATCGCTAGATCAATAGGGTACCACTGACCCTCCCCTCCCTTCTTTAATGGGGGAACCCTTCTGTTCGTTGTCCCGTGCCCGAAAACTGGGTACGAGTTCTTCATACTTATTCCCAGACTCTCAGCCAGCGGATGCCTGACACAAACAAGCAACGAGTGCGAATGTTATCTGAACGGCTATTTTCAATCCATAAATTTCTTTTGGAATTATTGCGGAATAGAGTTACAACTTCCCAGAAACATTGCACTACCGTCTCGAGGTGTTTCGGTGGTTTTAAATTATGATATTGGAATGCCCTCAACGACCTCAAAGTGTTACGGTATTTGTGAAAGAATGTCAGTATTCCGTTTGAATGGAGATCACAGAGATTAGCACTCGTTCTGACAGCTCTGGCCCTCGAGCTTAAAAAAGAAGTCTTTGACGATACCGTCTGTCGCTGCATAGTTTTCTACCTTGGAGGCGAAAAGAAGGCGAGGCAGGTGTTTAGCGCTAAAAAATGTAAGTTGGATTTTCAAAGGGGCTATTGCTGGTTTGTACGTGACGGCGGCTATGTTGGTGGTCAAAAACAAAAACACTTCTCTCCTCTGGGAAGTAAACTCTATTTTCATGTTAATTCTTCGAGAAAAATTCTACTGTATTGACCCACAACATGGCCACCTTGTCATATCATATCATGTGGTCGCAAACCAAGAATTTTGCATTCAATACACATCTCCCACCCTGTCCCCCCCCCCCCCCCCCCACCACCCCCGTTTGAGGTACCATGGAATACTTCCTGGCTGAGTTATAAAAACTGAGGATTTCCTTAGGGGTAGAGTAAAAAAGTATTGAATTCTTTGAGGGTGGAGCTTAAATTTTCATGAAATTCTTCAGGAGTAGACTCATATTCTTCAGATACCATAGGAACCCTATTCTTCAGGGGGTAAACTGATATTTGATGGAAGTCTTCTGGGGTGAGTGCAATTTTTTTGTTATCTTCAGGGGCAAGAAGAAAAGACAAGTCCTCAACCGTGGACGGTGGGATACGGATATTAAATGCAATAAACTGGTATTTATAACTTACCGCAACTGGCCATTTATGAATTGGCATATTCTATGAAACCTTTTAGGTATGACCATGCATACAATCATGATTTGCCTCTTTCAGTATATTGGTTGGTTTTCAGTCTGTTGGGCAAGTTTTCCACTCAACCCCATACATTTATTTTGCATACATGTTTGGAATCTATTTGTGTATTTTAAACTGTTTGTGTGAAATAGAGACTGCTGCATGGAAAAGTAAAAAAAACCTGTTAAAAAACCGTTATCAATTTGCCAATCAACCTCATTCCCAGCGTTCTCTCCTACCCGTCCCTACGGAGGGAGAGAGAGAGACCCTGGTTGGGTCTGGTCACGTGGCTCTAGAACAAAATTAATTCTGAGGGAGAAGTCCTTTGTCTCTCAATTTTGTGTCTTGTTCACCACACAATGATCACAAGGGTCTGCAAGAGCAAGATAGATTTGCTAACCCCACAACTATAACTAAATCCATGGGAAATTTTCGCCTAAAGTTAATTATTTTACCAGAGGAGAAAGCAAAAACTCATGTTGTCCTAGTTTAACTGACGACACCAATTGCTAACAAAGATCTACGATCTTGAGTTCTACACAATCGTGTTTATATTAAAGGGAAAATCCCTCTACGTTAAACTTTCATTGAAAGTGTCAATGTTTGCCTGACATGGCTGCTGGTAATCAGGCTGGATCAGTATACTGCAAAACCTACACCATTAGCGGTCTTTGCGCTAGCTATATGGGAGCAGGGAATTCATATCACATTTGGTGAACTGTCAAGATAATATTTTATTGCAGTATAAACAGAGACAAAACAGACAACATAACCTTCCAAGCAAAAGGCTTTCTTGTACATGATCCATATGAAAACTTTATTTAAAAACATATGCAGCCCTGTGATTTCTTAAAATCCTGTAAACCTAAGCATTCCTAACCATCGAGAGAAATAAAAAAAAGGAATAATAAACAGTTGGCGGTCGTGCAAGCCATATTTTTAAGAAAGATGCTTCCGGCCATTCGGTTGCTGTATTCGGTTGATTTGAAATGACGACGAAAAAAACTGAAGCGCACAGAGGCATAGATAAAAATATAAATTGAAATATTCTCTCAAGATTCTGTTTACCTCCTTTCATTTGAACAGTCAAACTGTTTCCGGGCGGCGTATTCTCCCTTCCTGTTGCTTTGATGATGATCTATTTTTTAATTCACTTTTGAGATCGGTGAGGACAGCGATGTTTGGTCTATTCGGTGCCCTTTCGAACTATATAATCCTAGTCTTGAAAATCGGTATGAATATTACTGTGTAAATTATTTTTGACTACTATCAAGCGGTGAATCCGCGATGTCCTCTGCATGTGTCAACATTTGGAGAGGAAAGCATTCCCGTAAGATCCAGATATTCTGAAGTTCGTTACGCTTTCGCAGTCAAAGGATTTTTTGCATTATTTTTGGTGTTCGAGGTTTTTTCTTAACTAGTCATGACCTTTAAGCCAAGGTCAGGTACACAGTTTCTCGGCTGCACTTTCCATCTACGCTCTGCAGAGACAAATCTCACACTTATCTGCCCCTTCCCCAAATCGTTTGTTTGTAATCTCCCAGATTCTTGGAGACATGTGACCAGACCCAACCAGGGTCTCTCGACGGGTAGGAGAGAGAACCTGGGAACAAGGTTGTTTGCCAATCAGGTTAAGAGGAAATTTGAATTTCCAGTAATTCGTTGACTCCATTGGGAGCTCAGAGCAAGGATTTTGGCACTGCTTCTCAGATGTTACTAACCAGGGTTAAATTACCTCTTCAACACAGGCCAATTTGCACATTGTGCCCCTAAGTTCCATCCGTGGCCTCGCAAAAGTTTGTAATTCTCATCTTTTTTGTGGTTTTGCAGTGGTCCTTGTTCAATCCATTTTCACTGATGGCTGAGTAAAATTTTGAAACTCTCATAATTTTTGCTGTTTTCATAAGACTCTACCAGAATTTTGTGACTTTTTTAAATTTTATGTGAGTGTGTTTTAACCCCATGGGTATAACAGTTTGTTTTTTTAAAAATTAATCCATCAGTTTGTTATGTGGATTGAGTTACCATACTGTTGTTACACAGTCAATGATTTTTTTTTCCTAAGGTTATGATCAACAAACATGTTGTGGAAATCAAGAGAGGATAACTAGAGGCAACTTGAAATGGTGAGAAATTCAGATTAAAGTTGAAATGTAAGTAACTTTTACGCATCTGAAATTACAATGACTCTTCCTTCCCTTGAATGTGCTTCAAGAGAGTTTTTTTTTTGCCTTTGAATGAAGCCACAATAAGGTTAGGCACATGGCAAAGCTTGATATGCAAAGTTCAGTTATTGCATGGCCTTGTGAGAAGGAGCTTTCCATGTTTTTTTTTTCTCAGGTCTGACCTCAAATTCTTTGTTTCAACTCCTTCCCTTTCTGTGTAGCTTTCAATAGCTCGAAATACCTGTTAAAACTGCAGAGAGGAGGATGGTAGAGGGGGATGGGTGGTTAAAATGAGTGCACTGTCAGCCTCAGGTTTGTCAGTTTTAATTGAGTACTGTTAGAATTTACGAACATCAAATAAAGACATCTATTCCCTTCTTTCTGTACCCTATTATACCCTTTTTGTTGGGCGTGCATACATATTACGTCAATTACCATCTCTACAGGCTCAAAGACCAAGAACAAGCTCTCTGATGAACGTTTCGGTAAAAGTAAAAACGAAACAGCAACAACAAAGGAAAACAAAAATTCAATCAGATCCTCACACAATAAAATTATTTTATTTTTGATTTAAGCAATTTGTACAGTAAAAGAAAAGACATGACACTTTTACTAAACAACAATTTGACTGTAACTCATACATGTTTACATGTGATTTAGGACCACAGATTAATTCACACTTTCAAGTAAACCTAGTGCTCCTGCTTAACTTGTTCTTGATTTAATATAATGGTGGAATACTGTAATATAACTCTTGCTAGGTTTTTGTATCATTCCTTCAGGTACTCGAGGCGGTGCAAAAAGTCTAACGCCTCCTAAAAAACTAATAACAAACTTGATTACTATAACAACATAATATTAGTACAATATGACTCTTTTTGCTGTTTGCGTCATTACTTCTGGTACTGGGTAGCCCGGGTGGGTAGCGCAAAAGTTCAAATGCCTCACAAAAAAAGGAAAAAACTAAGAACAAAGCAAAAGCTTATTTAAAATAAAAAGAATTACGAAAAATACAGCGTTGGAATGAAACATTAAAGAAAGCGAGGGAGTTATAATCACTGACCTCTTGTACACAGAATTATTAAGAGGTTGAGCCCCTTCAGTGGGAGCTACAGTTGTGTAAACTCCACAGCTAAACAGCAAACTAAGCTAACTCAACTCGAGAAGACTAAAATGATGTAAGTTGTGCTTTGTATTTACACGCAAGTAAACAAGTAAGTTATCAGTAATGTGAATAATTTGTCAAAGCCTTCGAACCGCCATAGAGACCTCCCGTCAAAAATCCGGCTGCAGTTGAAGCAACAAACGAGAATATGCGAACAACTGCTGACTTGGCTCCATCCCAAGCATAGCGCAGAAAGGGCTTGCGTACACAGCGGCCATAAATCTCGCCATCGGCGTCTTCCGAGAAATCATACTCCCAATCTCCGTTTCCAGAAATGATGACAAACTCCCTTCCGGGTTGTCTAAGAATGAAGGCACAATTTCTCATGTTGGCGCCATCGTCCCTAGCATCAGGGATGAATGAGTTGGCTGCTCTCAGAAATCTCAATGTCGTCCAATCCACGTTATTCAGATATCGATGCTGCCCTTCGTTTCCGCAGCGTCGAGTGATTTCTCTTCCTATAGCGCGACCATTGATCTCTTCTACAGGGATTCTAACGTTGTAATCATAGTACTGCAAACAGACAAATCAAAATACGATTATTGTAAATGAAAATATTTAAGTGTGGATTCATTTCCATAATAAATAGGAAGCTTAAGCAACGACGACGGCGACATCAACGAGAACGGCAAAAAAGCAATAGGTTTAGATTGGGAAAACAACAACTTTGCACGTGCATCACGCTCTTTTGTACATTTCCTTGCCGTCACTGCACGACTAACACGTGAAAATACCTAATTTCACGGTTTGCGACAACCGAACTGACCTTTGATACTGTCTTTTAGAATTCAACTCTGAAAAAAAAACTGAAAAAATTGCCAACATTTGACAAATTGAATGAGATGTCGTAAGCGCGAAAAAGTCGGTAGAGCGCTTGACTGTACAACGGGAGGCGGCGGATTCGTTTCTCGGGGCCGGACTATATTCAGGGTCTTAAAATAACTGAGAAATAGAGGATATTACATGGGCGCCGGGGATACGAATTTTATCTTCGAGTGCTGAAAGTATCTCTCGCCCGCCTTTATTACTGAGCGCGCCCAACCAAAACCGCCATGCTACGCAGGCTACTTCACTGCGCGCGATGAAGATATAATTTTTTAGTAAAAGGAAAAATCTTGGTATTTCATCAGTATCTATTTAATAAAATAAGGTACTCCCTTTGCACTGCAAGTGGCTAGACCTTCGCGGGTGACCACAAAAAATGGCGTTCCCATCTCCAGTTGAAGACGTTAAAATAGTGTCCCAGTTAGTACTTTCGTGCTAAATACGTTGACACTCAAAGAAAGTGCTTTTCTTACTAATTGAAAGGGACTCTTTCCAACGGATATGACGGATTTTCCCATGTCAAAAGGTGAAAAAAAAAAAACACCGGGGAACCAATGGGTCTATTTCCTAATACCAAAATGCTTGCGAAGTAGAAGATAAGCGCGTTCAGACTGAAGAAGTGACTAGACGGACGTTATTCAAATTAGTACTAGTTCTATTTGATGGCCGACTTGGCATCAAGTAGTTGTGTTTTCAGTTCATAGGGTGAAAACAATATCAGGGGCGCCCAACGAGAATATAGTTCAAAACCACTTAAACATAGCATTGTTAAGCGTATTTTAGTATTTAAACGGTAAATAGGCATATTGTTATCCCCTAAAAATTTTTCATCTGTTCGGATTTCCTAGCTGAAAGTCTAGTGATCCGAAAATTATAGGAATCAACACTTACCTTTTTGAAAATTTCAGCCACAAAAAGGCTCCCGTAAATTCTAGGTGACCTTTTTAGGGTAAAAAAATCCGTTTCAAAATGGGCAATTATACCATTTTTTGGATGTTTGAAAGTCCTAGGAGAGGCAGGCAAGCAAGTAATTTTCCAACAAATGTTCCGAAAATTCTAGATCTCAAATCGTCTTCCGAACAGATATTTTCCAAAAATTGACGTGGGTGCCCCTGACAATATGGATCCTCTGTGTTAGATCTATAAAAAGTCCCGACTGGCTCCTACCTGAACTTGTCTTCCCCTTCCCAAAAATCCTGAGGAAGTTGTAGTTTTTCGTTTTGAGTGTCCCTTACTTTCTCCCGATCCCATTCTCGGATACTCAGCAACAAGGGTATGTTAGTCACTCCTCTGCGGCCGTCTGTTGAATGTGCTGTTTGGATCGATTTGCATCAAATACATACACACAGTCTGTGTCCAAACAAACACGGAAGTTTTCCCCTCAGTTTCTAATCATAACTATATCAAAATTCTCAAATCTGATTGGCTATCAACTGCCCTGATTTCAGCGTACGTGTCATGCCTAAATAATTCGACGGTACGCGCCATCAGGCGCGCCCTTAAATGGAGTTGTCCTGTTTTGATCAGATCATAACTACAACAAAATACTCAAATCTGATTGGCTATCAACTGCCCTGATTTCAGCGTACGTGTCATACCTAAAACGCGCCATAACGCGCGCGGTTAAATGGAATTTCTCCTGTTTTGATTTAAAAAAACAAAAGAGCCTTATATATCACAAATTTTGTTAAAGTTATGATTAACTGGCAACAGAACTTCGTGTCGTCTTATTCGGTCTGTAATCATACTTGTGATTAAACAAATCCGACTCCTACATCAATCGTATGATTACAGACCGAATTGGACTTCACTCAGTCCTGTTACCCTACCCCAGAGTAAACTGCTTGTAAACCATACCCTTCACAGCCGCACGTACCTGTATAGCCCATATATGGCAGTACCCCCGGGGGTTTATCATCTCCCGCCCTTCAAATTAATTGCTTTTTTTAGTTTCGAATCAGCAGCGTTTGAGTCTCAGATAAAACCACAGGGTCCAAAGGAGATGTGTTTGTTGTTGGAACATCAAAACCAGTCGAAAACCTCTAAAAAAATTGGTTGTTTTGATCGCGTTACAGTTTCATCACACATTTAGCTATTTTGCTCTAGTAGTTATTATCTGTTTCACGGACCGGTAAAGTAAAATGCCTCTTCATGGCTAATAAAAGCGGAAAAATTTGGTAATATCTATGATGTTCATTAAAATAGCCTACTCGATCCTTTACGTAACAAGGGTGATCAACATGAATTTTCTCTCAACAATATCAGTACATCATCAAGAGAAAACCCTATGAGAATTAATAACATGATCACTAATGGGAAAATGCTTTGATTTTTTTAAATCAAATTCTCGCAACTAATTTTTGAGGGAAATGTATGGAAATCAGTCTGGTGAATTGTACGTGGATACTCATTTCTAGGGCCTAAAGGGTGTAAAGAAACTTCTGGTAGACGAGGTCTGGCGAATTTCCCCCGAGGACCCTCGAGTGCTACTGGCGAAGGAATAGGCCATTTGCACGATGGAGTCGTTTTACTGCCACGACCACAATCCTTTTCGTTTTTCCTTTCATACTTAAATTTTGTAATCCCAGCGAGGTTTAAATATCAAAAGACCTAATTTGCACAAGAAAGCAAAACCCTGAAGGATTCTGGTTCTAGTAGTAAACTGACGTCATCATGCAAATGGCCTATTTATATGCACTTTGCGCGAATCACATTTCTGTAATTGAATGGGTTCTACTGCTTAATTATTTCTAATGGTGATTCAAACATCCTCGTTTCCATTGTGTGGAGTCCACATAGTTAATAAATTTAAAGGTGTGATATGCTTCAGGGGGATTTATTTTAAGGCAGAGGAAAAAGGAAAGCCATCTTTACTATTTTACCTTTTATACTTTTCTACGGTAGTCATCATAGATAAGTTAACGCGTTCGAATTTTTTAAGCTTTTAGGTGAAGGTTATAAAAACGTGTTTAAAAAGATTTTAAAAAATTCTATGTTCTCTACGTAATGGTGAAAAGAAATGAGAGGTAGGCCGTAGAAAGCGTTATTTCGTAAGAAGCTAAACATTAGTCACTACAAAATCCAACAATAAAATGTCAATGAGCCATTTCTGCAGAATCATCCAAGCCCGGAGGGGCGTTGGGGGGCTTATTCCCTATAATGACCTATACGGGAAAAAGAATATGGAATAAAAATATACAGAATGTCACCTAACAAAATATTCATGTTTCTAATAAACACCCCTAGCGGAAATGCTAAAATACAAAACCTAATAGCAAAATATATATTCGAATGTTTTGAAAAAAGGAAAGGGGAAGACGGTAAAAAGTAGATACTCTAGGACTTAATTAATTAATAACTTATTAGCCATATATGGTTAGGAATTTTTTTTTGTTTGTAATTTTAGTTATTTGGAATTAGTGGATAGTGATTTATATAAAGGTAGGGATTTTA